>NC_142673.1:23268612-23383612 GCF_964200805.1 Pocillopora damicornis | reverse complement strand
ATGCTAGAAAAATAGGCATCACATACTCAGGCCATATAATATTTCATAATACAACAACTAATATAGAAAGATTTTATCAATCTAACTTACAAAAACAAAGCAAAAAAAGATATTTCTTACTTGGCAAAGGTTGCCAATGATTACATTATTTTGGCAACAGTCAGAAATCGTTGCACAAAAAGACAAGTTTCAATAAGCTAAAATTTTGTTACTCTGTGGCATTTTTACTATTACAATATTGTCTGAACTGAGAACATAACACAATCAGTAGCCTTGATGAGGCCATTGTCCTGGAATTCTCACAACATGTCCATCTCGCATAAAGTAGCCAAAAGTGTAAATATTGTTATAAATACCTTAAATAGCTGCTTCTTAAAACAGTGCAAGTTGAACCAACACATTTAGTATTTTGAATACAATAATCTACAAACAACATGAATGCAAGAACACGCTTCTAGATAGAATTAAGTTTTAAAAGAAATGAGTTTTCACTACAGAGACAGAGAATTCATAGTGATAAATGATACAGATGGTCTTGATAATTCATGGGTAAACATCCTTCACTGAATGTTTGTACAAAGTTGTTCATAATAATGTATTGTGTTCTTTTGATATAACTGTGGAAGCATGCATGTTCCCCTACTCACCCGCGTAACACTTTCAATGCAAAGGATCTCGCCCTTCTCAAAAGGAAGATCCTAAATAAAGGAGAGCACATTTTAATTCTTTAAAAATAGAATTTTTATACCTACAACTACATGTATATTAAGTACCACATGATACATTATCTTTTTTTTTCTAATTTCTTATGGAATGTGTTTCAAGTATTCAAGAGCATAAAGCCTACCTCTCTTGTCCGTCCTCTAAACTGGTATTTACCCTCCACTTCAGTTCCCTGTGCCCAGGGTACCTGAAAATACAAAAATTAGCCAATTGTTAAAGGGAAAACGAAGCCTAAAACTGCCATTTTATTTGTATCCATTTCTAGTTAGCTTCAGAGGAATAAGATAAGTCTCAGTATTTATTTTCATTCACTACTTCTTATTTACAAGAAAATTTGATTTTAAGTTTCCTTTATCCTGCTTTGAAGGCTGTAAAAACATCAGCTCAAAACAATTAGCAGCTGTTGAATATTAATCGCGTAATATTAACCACCACCATCAATTTTCAGAGCAGTGATGCTACTGAGTCAAAACATGGTATAAAACAATTTTTCAAGGTGAGGTTGAGCCCAAAGACATAGCTATTTCAGCTATAAGATACAATTTAAAACTGGTTCAAGATTGGGCTTCATATCCCCTTTAGGTTATAGAGTCAGTAAAATTAAGTCCAGCATCTTATCAGCCATTAAGTCCCATCAGAACTGTCTAAATATGAAAAAAGGACACAAACTGTTATGGTATGGGGATATCTTGTGGTTATTATAACTTATTATGTAATTCCTGCAAGGTACTAAAACAAAGAGGGAGAAAGAGAGATGAAAAGAAAAAATGGAGAGAGGATAACATTAAAGAATAAACAAACTTGAGCCTGAAAAATAAGTCTCACCAAGAAAGAAGAAAATGATGATGCTGAAACATGCAATAAAGCTACAATGGCCAAAAAACAAGCCGCCATTGTAAAGCAGCTGCAAAATGATATTCTGAGACTTGTATCATGCAAAACTACCTCAAACCTAGAGGTGATTGTAAAATTTTGATAAATAAGAGGGACTATAACAAGCTGAATGGAAAAGCAACTGCTAAGGATGAAGATAAAAACAGGATTAACTAATGGTGAACTTAGTAAGTTTCGGTCAAGGTTTTCCTTCAAGGAAAAACAGTGCGGTAGCGCCTTTAATCAAATCTTCTGGCAATACAATCTGCATTGGAAACAGAAAACTAACATACCCCCCAAGATTCAAGAATAATAGAAGAAATTACAATAAACTTAACACCACTGATTTGTAATAACAAACCATCAAGAATATTTTTTGAACAAATCTACTTGCATGAATTAGTTTAAACAGATCACTGATCCACAAAGAGATACCAACCCGATTTGAGTTACTCGACATTGTGGGTCAGAAGGCCCTCTGGCCTCTACCTGCAGATAATAAAATATTATATAGGTATAACGAGTTCCACTGTAAATGAAATTATTACACAATTGTTTAAATGCGCACGATTGCTGTATCTGAACTAGATGGGATGTACATTGTATGGAATGGAACGCGAGGGAAGACATTCGAAAGCGAGGATAAAATATTACTTTGGGCAAAGATCATGGTACAGTTGTTGTATGTACTAATTGATCGCTTATTATATTATTATCTAGCGAACATTAATTTACATCAGAAAATGAAGAGAAACGCGTAAGACTTTATATTGATCAAGTCAATCAAATTCCTCCAGATAATGAAATCTACATTTGAATATGACACAATCTCGAACTCTTGAATGACAACCTAACCATCGAACTTAGACGCTACAAGTGAACACACGGAAGTACTCGAAGACGTTTCCTTTCTCTGGTATGAAAGTAACTCTGAACTCCTAGTCTATTCGAAATCCACGAAAATTTAAACTCAGTACAATAAAAACCTTGAGTACACTGCCAGATAGGCCTCATTCCATCAAGATCTCGCCCAAGGTTAAGCCGAGTAATCGTCGATGAAGTTCCGATTGTAGACACAGTCTAAGCTGGTATATTCGCCTTAATACTCACCCTAGCGGCTTAGCTGCTGCCAGGAAGAACAGTAGTGAACTGTTTAAATCCTCCGATGAGCAATCTAGGACGATCCAGTCCTTTCTTTAGATTCCACAAATTTAAGGACAACGACTTCCGTAGAGCAAATGAGGACGAGTAAGAACTCACTGCCACTTGACAGGAAATAGGTCAGGTCCTATAGGGGGGTCATGGTATTGTTGATTTATTAGTGCACACAAAAATATGACTATATGAAAGAGAGATAAACAATAGCCTCTACTCGGCGGATATTTTTGTCTGCGGACATTATCTATTCCAAGATGCGGAAATTATCTATTCCAAGATGCGAACAGTTTTCCGAGAGCGAAGCTCGGGGAAAACTGTAAACAGTGAGCGAAAAGCTTACTGTACGTAGCGTGGAATGTTTTCTTTTGAGTGCTCTCTAGTACGACTTAATGAACAAATAGAGATTTCCCTTCTCCTGTAACAACCACAAAACCCTCTTTCATCTTGAATTAAGTTTGAAACGAAGACTTGTCGCAGTGAACGTAAGGTTTGATAATTGGGGAGTATCGCCTCGGTGATATTCTCGGATATCACCTAGTTTTAGCTGGGAGACATTCAGTCACATGCGGCGTTTAGACCAATCACGCGGGAGCAAAACGATCGGATGGATTATAAAACGTATTAGGTGACATTTCCTTCCCTTGAGCTTGAAATGCACAGACTCCCACACCCTCGGGGCCGGGACATAAAGAGGCATTAGTGAGGAATTTTCCGTCGAAGGGCGGCGGAGAGCCGCAGTTAACGTTATCAGGTACTTTGAGGGCTTATCTATGTTATAAAGGATCAGGTGGACGGGGATCGATATTGAAAAGATGAAGAAAAATTCGTTGCTATGGTTACAATGTCCATTTGAATGGTTCCATTTTTCTTGCTTTGGAATCACAAGAAAGACTAGGGAGCCTAAAGGACACTGGTATTGCGATTAGCGCCAGAGTAGCTGCCGTTCAGTGGAAAGAAGATTGGACGAAGAAAGATGAATCTAAGTCTTCACTCAACCCATTATATGAAACTGCGATTGTTCAACCTTTTATTTTCCTCTTTGCTGGATCTACCAAGATTTAACCATTTTGCTCCCACCGGGAACCTTAGTATTGCACTGCGTATCCTATGCTGCGCATAAATAACACGTAATCAAGCGAATAAGTGTATGCGCATTCTGAGATTCAAATCAATGAACGAGGTGAACAGGCGTATGGTGTTTGCTCTCAAATTACTCGGTGACCTATGTTTTTTTGCATAATTTTGGTGAACAGATTGTCTCCTTTAAATTGGGAAAATTAAGAAAAAATATCGGAGGAAAAAAGATTAGCGTTCACGCAGTCTTTTGCTCGAGAATGCAAACTGTCACCTTGAAAGCAATGACTCGAGGAACGCTTTTAGTTGCTGATGTGTAAAATTGCGTGATTTTTCCACAAATTATATATTACATCGTTCCAGAGGCTCGAAGCTCTCTTCCTGTCGAGTATGTTTTTTTTTCAGATTTACATTAAAAACCCTAGTTTTCAGCAACTACAAACTGTACCGTGAACCGATGAAATGACGTGCGTGATTAGTACCGCTGCAGGCATAAATGGGGTAAGATTGGTCCATCGTATCTCTTAAGCCAGCAAGGTGACCTACTTTTTCGCAGTTTTCGAGACAAACATTAGTAAAGAGCGTTTAAAGAAAGTTAAAAAAAAAACTACGAATAATTCAGAAGGTAATTTAGTGTTAACAACTGGGTTGAAAACGTAAATTAGCCACCGTAAAGAGTAAAAAAGCTGACGTTTCGAGCGTTAGCCCTTCGTCAGAGCGAAGGGCTAACGAAGGTCTGACGAAGGGCTAACGCTCGAAACGTCAGCTTTTTTACTCTTTACGGTGGCTAATTTACGTTTTCAACCCAGGTGTTAACACTAAATTACCTTCTATACTCTCCCACCGACGCAGCACCACAGTTTCTTTAGAAACTTACCCCTTCATTCATTTTACGAATAATTCACATGTATTATTTAATGTGATTGTGTTCTTTAACAAAGATGATCATAGTTATACATTGATCAATTCGAAGCTGAACAAATTCCGGCCCTCCCGGGCCAAAATTGACTTCAAATGCCCCACTCAATATTGAAAGTTTTTTTGTGTGATCAAAAAATGTTGTAGAATCTAGCAAAGTAGTTTTGCTGGTGGGTTTTTCGCTTGTAAGCATCAATCTTCAATGTGAAAATTGTCTTTCCAAGCCATTTGCTTCTGAAAGTAGACTGTTTACAATTAAACTCAACACCTCCACCAAAACGCGCGTATTCTGTTGGAAAGACTTGACACTTCACGTTCAAATGCCCCACCCCTGGGCATGGACGGTAGTCAACTGCCCGTGGGTTTCCAGAGGGGGGGGGGGAGGGGGAGGGATGTTGAAGCGATTGCGATCGGCGCCTAAGATACGCTGTGGATGGCGTTATCATTTCCCACCCACTGACTTAATGAATGTCTGTTTCCTTTTTCTTTGTCTTGTTGTGTTACTTAGCAAAGTTACTAATATGTTAAGGTTCCATGTAATAAAGTTAAGGAATTTAGTTAAGCTTGTGTCTACCACCTTCTCTTAAGGAGTGGGGGATTTGGGCGGGGCCATTAGCCTCACTTAGTAAAAAACAAAAAAAAATGGACTTGAAATGTAGAGCATTTTACAAGTTCAGCACTGAGCGTCAGATAGTCTAATGCCTACCATGTCATAGGACGGGGGTGCAGGGGTTTACCTTGACGAGTGTATTAGGAGAAAGTAGGGCACGAGTAACACATCTCGGCAAAAAGATTTGCGCTTTGTACGTTCTGCTAAAGTTAGCAAAGGTGATTAGCCAGAAGGAGTTAACATGTAAACTTTTACCTATACTAAACATTGCCTATCCAGCAAACAGGAAATGAGAATACCCAAATTTATCAAGTAAACGTTGTCTTGATCAAACTCCAAATTATGATCACTAATTTACCAGGAACTTTGTAGTACCTAGTGGGAAGAATTGACAATTAGAGCTTGGGAGTTAAACAGTTAAGCATCATTTAACGAGAAGAATAGCAACTTCGAAGAGAAAGGACTTTGTCTATGCTAGTAGAAATTTCTTTAACACTGTGTAATTCTGTCATATGTTATCGGTTTATATGTGTAAAATATATTTACACTAGAGACCCATTTAAAGAGTCACAAAACTGATCTGGGAGTTCTAAAACGTTACTTTTGGTTCGAAATATTTCTCCTTTGTGGGTCCACATTTGAGCTACACAGGAAACAAAAATTGTAACACCTGAAATGATTTAGCGCGTATTCAATTGCTAAATATCATGATACTAATCAAACTCATGAGCCCCACCATGGCAAAGACCCAGGAAAACATAATCAGTCATACTAGGCAAGTTTGCATATGTATTTTTATCCATCTAAAACTATATTTAATACTAATTTGTTGACCTATATTGCGCAATTATCAATATAAATTTTTCAATTGCGCATTACAGAATTAAAAATTCAACTATATCCAGATGTTACAGCTAAAATAAAAATGTTGACGAATATTTACTACTAAAAATCTGACTTTTTTAGAGTGCATACACTACGTAATTTTTCTTGTGGACACTAGGAAAATATGCACGGTTTTAACGGAACACATCTAACTCTCATTACTCTCCATGCAAAGGATATAAGACAAAGTTAGACAAAACACTTTCTTTACCGTGGAGTTTACACTTAACTTAATCTGGTTGTATACAGGTAATCCTTAACGTATCTTCTTAACGTATCTTCTTAACGTCTTTACCTTTAAAATCGTGACCCATTTCAAAGGGAATTGAGCCATTTTCGTGGTGTCTTGATGCATATTCCATTAAACACTGACAGTTTCCAATAACCTTTGTTAAGACTTTCAGAAACATCCATTCCCCTTCATCTGGCATAAAGTGTGATAATGGTGATTTATCTGTTTATCATCCGCGTTTCGAATTGCGGCTAATAAGACTTCTCCAGTCAGCTGAAGGCAGGATTGCTGGTCTTCCTCTTTTAAATTCTCCAGTCCATCCATTACAACGTGCTTCCCTTCAGAGTTAGACTTCCTTGCATGATGTTCGCTCTAAGGAAAACTGCGCGAGAAATGGTATTGCACGAACCAAGATTCCAGCTAAAATTCACAATATTAGGACCTTTTTTGAACTGATTGCCCTCATGTGAGCATTCCAAATGATAATAGTCATAACGAATTATAGCATTAAAAAAACTATCATTTGGTAAAGGAGAACTATAATTTTAATAATCACCGTCGATATCACCTCTGCTTTCAGTTACTGTTAAACCACTTATCAGGGTTTTTACACGTTTTATCTATGACTAGATGTTGATTTTGTGTATGTCTGCATTTCCTAAAAAGTTCAGGGAATAGATTAGGAAATGTGATAAATTTAGCACTTGGCCTCCAAACAAGGAAGGACATTGATTCGTCACGAGCTTGAGTAAGTAATCCCGCCCCAGGGATTCGAATTTAGCGCTCCAGTTCTCTACGTACTGAGTCACAGAATTCTATGTTGAACTTTTCCATTAGGTTCATGTGACATTGAATTTTGTGTCAACAGATCAGTAGTTATTCTAGAAAAAAACCTAAAAGAACTCTGATCGTCCTGTGTGGTTTTAAAGTTGACATCATGTCATCAATACCACCCCAATTATCATTGCTGTCATTGACTTTTAAATTGTTTATGAAGGAGTAACACTGCGGTTTCAGGGAATGTTCCTGCCAACATTGACGTGAACTTTAACTATAATGCACGGAACACAATCTTCCCAAAACCCTTTAAAAACATAATAAACAAATACCCCCGTCTTTTGCCTTTAGCGTTAACCACCCGTTCCTCACGTTGTAACCCAGTAACTACTGGACTTGTAATGACGTTGTAACCAGTAAATTAATGCATTGTAATCGGGATAGACCTATTGACAAATCTAGACCTGGGGGAGGGGTGAATGAGTAGCTAAAATGTCGTGTGTAATCTACGTATCACTGGCGCGCTAATTCGGATCGATCGATTCAGAAGAGATATATTTTCCCTTTATTTGCAAGCTCACACGCTTTATCTGTGCAATTAGCCGACACCTTTCTGGTCGTAAATTTGGTTTATCGATCATTTTCAAGGTGAGTATCACTTATAATAAAAGGTATTCTACTTTGTTTAATGTTCGAGGCACTTGTCTGATGATTTGATGATCGGATATGATCGATAAGTTATAAATATTTCTAAGCCTTTATTTACCTCTCAAAAATTCACGGGTCGATAGGTAAGCAAGCCATCACAATATTTTATAAACCAGTAATCGTGCATCTCATTTAAATTAATGGAGCCATTTATTTGCGGGCTACAAGTACCAGTATTCACAATAGTGATTCATGCATGTGCGGCTTAACAGTCATCTCGCCATCAGTTACAATGAATATCATGACAGTTATTTTATATTTAAGATTATTGTCATTTAAAGAACTGAAAATAAAAATTCCAATCTACAAATAAAGTCACATTTAGCATGTTTATGTGTATTAATATATAGTCCCACAACGATCCATCGCATTCCAGATAACTGATGAACTGTCTAGTTGTCCTCGTGCACCGGTGCTGTACCGGTGCGTGAAGGAATAACCATTGTATTTTCTTTGTTTAGGAGTCATTGGTTAGCTGTTATGTATTTTTTGGTCTTTTGTATCGGCTCTTGTGTATCGGTACCCGAGGACAAAACCAAAATGTGGATTACATTCATCTCATTACAATCCAACTATTTGTGGATTACAATATTTGCATTACAATCCAATAATTTATGGGTTACAATCATCTCATCACCATCCAATAATTTGTGGATTACAATTATCTAATTTAAATTCAATCATTTGTGAATGCTATTATCTCATAACAATCCAAAAATGTGTGGATTACAATTATTTCCTTACAATGCAATAATTTGTGGGTTACAATCATCTCATTACAATCCATTATTATATGGCTGCGATAGTACGTGCACTCTGATTGGTTAATTAGGGGTCCAGAATCCCCCGGTAATTGCTTATGGGCATTACAGATTTTTCCCCCCACAAAACCTAGTGAACTTAGTGACTTTCCCTGAAATAAACTTCGTTGAAAAAAGACAAAATTGAACATTGAACAAAACATGTATCTCTTCTTTAAATATGAGTTCTGAAGAAGATTTTCTTCATAAGTTTATTACCCTGATGAAATTGTGACGTAAATGATAGGCAATGTAGATGTTCTCTCTATTCCGCTTGCTTTGCCTATGTGAAGGCATATAATAAATAACTTAACAGACTTCGGGCTGAATTTTTGCTTTATGGACCGTACCCAGAGGCTCAGTCCATAAAGCAAACATTTCATCCCTCAGTCTGGAATTTTACAGTAAAGCCATTGCGCATGGTGCACATGGTTATTACGTAAATAATTTTTGGATTACAATCATCTCATTACAATTCAATAATTTGTGGATTACAATCATTTTATTACAATCCAATAATTTGTGGATCATCTCAGTACAATTCAATGGTTTGTGGGTTACAGTCATCTCATTGCAATCCAACCATTATATATGCTTCCTTCTATACCTTATGTATTTTAAGGATTTTGCTGGCAATTGAAGTCTTAGTATTTCCTAAAGTTTTTCACTTATTACTTTTCAAACAATAATGATTCCATGGCAAGTACGATAAGATGGAAAGAGTATAGTTATAATATAGCTTTTGGGATGCAAAAGACAAAGTGCTGTTCACTTGGATTCATTGTAGAAAACATTAGCTTTAAGAAACACTTGCCAATACTGATAAGGAATCCAGTCTGAATGCAAGCATCTTATACGTATAAACTGCAGGAATCGCAGTGTGTTAAAAGAAAATCAGGCTCAAAGTAGCCTATCAGGCCAGAGTAGTCCAATGGGATCATGCCCATCAGTGATATGGTCCATGAACCTTCACAGTCCCTGACAAGGTGGTACATGGATTGGGTCCACAACAGTGGACCATGGACCTAGGTTACGATAATTGCAATACAATCTAAATTAATTTTTGTATTACATTATCATCTCATTACAATCCAATAATTTGTGGGTTACAATCACCTCAATACAATCCAATAATTTGTGGGTTACAATCATCTCATTACAATCCAATAATTTGTGGGTTACAATCACCTCAATACAATACAACACATTATTATATGGCTGCGATAGTACACGTGCTCTGATTGGTTAATTAGCGGTCCGTAATCCTCCGGCATTACAGATTTTCACAGTGTTCCTGTGTGTTTGTTTTTAATTATATATTTATATTTTTGAACTTGATTTTTCCGGCTTTTAATCTGACTGGACAATCATAGTGACACCAATAGGAAACTGCTGTCTTTTAGTCACTATACTTAGCATTTTATTTGAGCAATTCAGTCAATTCAATTTATACTTCTTTGTCTGGTTTAGGTAATGAAGTTGAGCTGTTTGACAACTCCAACAAACTCGTTTGTCGGGGTGTTGTAACTGCTCAAGCCATGGTACACGACCTGGCACTGAAAACCGGATGGGCCGCAGTGATGATACAGGATATCTTGTCAAAGGGAAAAGTGGAGCCATGGCAAGAATATCCCACCCATTCTGGGGAAGTAGAAGAAGGGAGTTTTGTCGCCTGGCCGACTGCTTACATCCAACCGCGACGAGAAGCTCTGCAAACTGCCCGGCCGAAACAAAACCTTTCGGAGACGCAGGGTTTAAAGGATGCCCTTCATCCCGACAAGTTTGTCTCTCCCGGGACAATAATGTCCAGGGATAGACAGCTACGAAGTAGAAAGTGAAAACATTATGATTCCACTATTGCGCCATTTTACCATATTTGGACATGAGAACGCGCAAATCATGAGCCTGTAATGCCCCGGTTTGACTGTTTTAGAACAGAGCAAATACGGACGGAAAGCGTAGAGCAACAAAATGGTTGGACAAAAGGGAGCAAAATTGACTTGTTTACGTCCTTTACGCTTGACTTTTAAGCGACGACCTTTCGACGGGAACGCATTTTTTTAACTCAACAGAAGGAAACTTGCGAGGACATTTAATTCTTTTTGTTTGTGTTGTTTTCGTCATTCGCGCACGCTTCATAAGATCGATAAGATTCTCAGGCGATGGAGGTTGTAATTCAAAAACTAGGTGCCAAAATGCTAGAAAATGGCGCAATAATGAAATAATAAATCCCTTATTGGATGGTTTAACATGTAATACGTCCGGACATTTAGCTCGTTTTGCTACGCAACTCGCAAAATACCCGCGCGTATTATATGTTAAACCATCCAATAAGGTGTATGTAACGGTTCACTGTAAAGTTACGCAACCACACAGAGGACGACAACGAAAATGCAATGTGGGAGGCTAACCTTTCCTTCTGGAAATTTCATTGAGACTCTTGAAACTATTTACATTCATAGAATGGTGCTGACAAAGACATAAAGCTTTATTTGAGGTTATTCGTGTTGTTTCTTTGTACAGTTTAGCAGATTGCAAAACACATGTGCAGGTCTTTGCCCTGAAGTGTTCTTCCTCCCCTTCTCTTAAGCGATGTTCTCCTTGCCAACGCTGTTGTGGTTGCGTAAATTCCCTATTGTAAAGAAAAAATGCAGTTTGCATGGAATGAGATAACCAAAGTTGTAATTCATAAGTCTGTTTATCGTTTCCTTTTCTCATGATTCTGTGTTCTCTTAGTCGATACTAATCTGTTACATCTTGCTGACTTATATTCTATTTTAAATACAAAATCATGATTAGGATAGGAACGAAGGATCCTCCACTGTCACTTGCTACTACACACTCTAATAAATCACTGTACATATCAATAAATAGGATAGCCGAGATATATTAAAATGAACTTATTGATGCGTTTTAGCGTATGATGTACATAAGACAATGTATGTTCCAATGCTACGTCTTCAGAAGATACTTAACAGTACGACCAGTGTTTTCGACTCTCCCCTGGATGCTAGTCCATTTCAGGGTCACCCCCTCCCCCTCCCCCAGCAGTTAATACACCGGTTCCCATGTATCATCACCCGACTGAAGAGAGGCATAGTAAAGGTTAAGTGTCTTGCCCAAGAACATAACGCAGTGCCCTTACAAGAGCAATTTTTTGGGCCCAGTGCATGCTAACCCGGCATAAGGTATATTTTTTGGTCCAGCGCATACCGTGACAATTTGTCCACCACGCCCCCATGCGTCTCTATACAATAGTGACAGGGTTCGCACTCACCTTGAAAGTCCTTGAAAATCCTTGAGTGTCATAAAAAAAATTCACGACCTTAAAAGTCCTTGAAAATTGCAGACAGTGCTGGAAAGCCCTTGAATTCACTAAATTCACCCCATTTTTCAGTCTGTTTTTGTGTCTACCCCATTTTTCAGCCTCTTTTTGAAATAGAGTAAAATCGGGGCGAAGAGTTGATATGCCGGGTATACGATATAGCGCTTAGTGTGTTAAATTCACAAAATTCACCCCATTTTTTAGTATCTTTTTGAAATACAGTAAAATCGAGGTGAATAGTTGGTTAGCCAGGTATAGGACATAGCGCTTAGTATGTTAAATTCACAAAATCCACCCCATTTTTTAGTTTCTTTTTGAAATACAGTAAAATCGAGGTGAATAGTTGGTTAGCCAGGTATAGAACATAGCGCTTAGTATGTTAAATTTACAAAATTCACCCCATTTTTTAGTTTCTTTTTGAAATACAGTAAAATCGGGGTGGAGAGTTGGTATGCCGGGTATAGGACATAGCGCTTAGTATGTTAAATTCACAAAATTCATCCCATTTTTTAGTTTCTCTTTGAAATACAGTAAAATCGGTGTGAAGAGTTGATATTCCGGGTATAGGACATAGCGCTTAGTATGTTAAATTCACAAAATTCACCCCATTTTTTAGTTTCTCCTTTGAAATACAGTAAAAGCGGGGTGAAGAGTTGATATTCCGGGTATAGGACAAAGCGCTTAGTATGTTAAATTTACAAAATTCACCCCATTTTTTAGTTTCTTTTTGAAATACAGTAAAATCGGGGTGAAGAGTTGATATGCCGGGTATAGGACATAGCGCTTAGTATGTTAAATTTACAAAATTCACCCCATTTTTTGGTTTCTTTTTGAAATACAGTAAAAGCGGGGTGAAGAGTTGATATTCCGGGTATAGGATATAGCGCTTAGTATGTTAAATTCACAAAATTCACCCCATTTTTTGGTTTCTCTTTGAAATACAGTAAAATCGGGGTGAAGAGTTGATATTCCGGGTATTGGACATAGCGCTTAGTATATTAAATTCACAAAATTCACCCCATTTTTTAGTTTCTCCTTTGAAATACAGTAAAAGCGGGGTGAAGAGTTGATATTCCGGGTATAGGATATAGCGCTTAGTATGTTAAATTCACAAATTCACCCCATTTTTTAGTTTCTCTTTGAAATACGGTAAAATCGGGGTGAAGAGTTGATATGCCGGGTATAGGATAAAGTGCTTAATATGTTAAATTTACAAAATTCACCCCATTTCTTAGTTTCCCTTTCAAATACAGTAAAATCGGGGTGAAGAGTTGATATGCCGGGTATAGGACAAAGCGCTTAATATGTTAAATTTACAAAATTCACCCCATTTTTTAGTTTCCCTTTGAAATACAGTAAAATCGGGGTGAAGAGCTGATATGCCGGGTATAGGATATAGCGCCTATTATGTTAAATTTACAAAATTCACCCCGTTTTTCAGTCCCTTGAGGAAACTTGGTTTGAGAAATCGAGAAGTTCGAGAAATTGGCCATTTCAAAGACGAGCGGGTATCCAAAAGGGATATTGGTTGTTTTTATTCCTTTTCACACAACAAAGTAACAAGAATTATCTCTGTATTAAATAATTTTTTAACATAACCACTTAAATAAAAACTCTGCAAATCAGTTTGAGTCTGGAAGTTTAGAACTTGCAGAAGGAATTAGATTCTAAAAAAAAAAATTGAAGTACACCGGGTGTCACCAAATGCACTGAATACGGGAGCTTACCTCAAGAGACTTTGCATGGTTTTACAACCTAAACTGTGTTGATCACAAGGTATTTCTAACTTTTAACTTGACCAAATTTCTATGGTCTTCATTACCATCTACCGAGGTATCAGTTGATGCTTTGTGTCAAATTTATAACACTTCATTCAGTTCTCTTTGTTTTAAACTGGTTATCTGCATATATCACCATAAATTACCATACATAGAAACAAAGGATAATAAAATTTAAACTAAGGATAAAGTTGATCCAAAACATTTAACTACAATCTAAGTTACTCATTAAAACACTTCTAAAGGTCTTATACACATAACACTGGGATGTTGCAAGATAACTGTTTGCTGGAAGTTCTAAATTCACAAACATTAATTGTTAAGCCACCTGAATTCCTCAAAGCTGTCAATAAATTGGTCATATATCTTCCTTTTCTGCAATTAAAACAATAAATAACAAATATAACAATTTGCTACATCTGTTCTATTGTAAATCTATCACGAATGCTATTCTCTGATTGGCTGCCCTACCCACTATCTATTCTGTGATAGATAGTGAGTAGTAATCAGTTTGAGTCTAGAACTTTAGAACTTGCAGAAGGAACTGGATTCTATTCTGCAGTATACAGTACTGTACACTCACCATTATCATAACATTGTGTAGTTTGCAATATTTCATTTGGTGGTATTTTTTGTCTTCCAAATATTTGTTAGCTGGGAAAGTTCTCATAAGCGGACATCTAGGCTACACCTCTGGTGGTGGCCGCTTATGAGAACAGTTCTTGTAAGGTGGCCAGCTCCAGTTACAGACACTTTTAACGTGTCCCGAGGGTGTACATGTATGAGAGCTTCAACTGTATTTTCATTTGTTTAGTTTCAGTATCTATGAAGGAGATCATGATAAAGTTTTGGCTAGGTCATGAAGATTTATACTAAAGCAATAATATATTATGATCTCATGATTTCTATATTATTTGTGTGATGGTTTATTTGGTTTTGCCCTCAATAATTCAGGGTCGGCCAGCGGGGGACAGTGGTATACCAGTATACCCGAAAAAGATCTGCCAAAATACCCCAAAACACCCAAGATTTCTCCCAATATACCTAAAATTAATCAAAGCGTTATATAGTCTACTATATACCCGAAATTAGTAGTATACCCATCTTTCAGCTGAAATATACCATATACCCGAATTAAAAAAGCCCCTTAATACCATATACCCAAAAACCCTGGCCGACCCTGATAACTATCACATGATGGAGTCGTTTACAGCTAAACCTATAACGAACCTTTATGAGAGGGTGGGAGTAGAAGTCTGAGGCCTTCACAAGATCAAAAATGGAAACTTGGCATTCCATCACAAGTGCCAGGGTAAATTCCATCAGACTTGTGGTGAATGCCAAGGTTGGTTCCACTGGCGTAGCAGGCCACAAACCTTGAAACAGAAAACTCTCTGCCACACTAAAACAAGTGCAACAGAGAATCTTCAATAGATGCTGACCACCTTCAGAAAAAAATATTCAACAAGGAAGAACATTGCTGACTTTATACCGATATTTTAATAACCTTAGAATTAAGCTCACCAAAACAATATAAATGTTTACAATATATTAAATAACTGCAAAAAGTGAATACCAGGACTACATTAACATGAACAACAATCATGGTTTGGTCTTTAGGGATAGCTTTACCTCTTTCATCTATAACCGTTATTTCCCTTGTGTAGGAAAATTAGCAAGAATGATAGGGATTACTCAATGTCCTGTCAGGAACAGTGTGCAATTTCCAAACACCGTCCTGAAAAGTTCAGTATAAAAAAAAGACAAGCTTAATAAATTTCTTAAACCCGGGTTACTCTTCTGGGCAAAAAACAAAATTGATAATTATAAAGGTCATGCATACCTGTATTATTTCTGGGTGATGAAAATGATGTTTGGTCTGATGCAGGTGATTACAGCAATCAAGGCAGAAGTATGCCGTAAAGCTACAATCCCTGCATCGACTTTCCACCGTTTTACCACAATTACATTGATGGGGCACGAAACCTTCCATTTCAACAGAGAACTTCAGCAATGTGGATCGCAAGGATTCCCAGTTTTTGTGGAGCCTTTCCTTGCGCATTTTGTAGGAGCTGGTGGAGGAAGTGGGCACCACATCATCGTCGGAATCTGGCGGGTCACCATCACACAAAGCGCACGGATCTTCCTCTTCTTCACCTTGTTCCACATCTTCCACACTACGATGTTGCTCTTTTTCCAGAGGCAGAGTAGAAGGAAGTTGGACGGTGGATTTCCGGGTTTTATTTGATCTGTCTACCACTTTAAAGGAGGAAAATCCTTTCCTCTTACCCGGCCCTAAAAACATTCCCATCAAAATCCAATATGGCGTCTCTTATGGGCAATTTAGTTACTCATTCACCCCTCCCCCAGGTCTAGATTTGTCAATAGGTCTATCCCGATTACAATGCATTAATTTACTGGTTACAACGTCATTACAAGTCCAGTAGTTACTGGGTTACAACGTGAGGAACGGGTGAGGGCAACTCTAAAACCCGCCAATAGTTATAAACAACTACTGGTATTGGCACCTTAAAAACGCAACAAGCAATGCAAAGAGAATGACAGGTTAGGAATGATGACAAACCAGTACATTTGTAAACTAGAGATATGCATATAGTTTTTTTTTCGTATTACCGTATATGGTGCGTGAGTCCTCTATTCTCACATGCATACAATATTTCCTCAATTTCTGGGCTAGGGTCACGGCGACGGAGTTCCCTCGTGAAGTTGACAGCCATAAAAGTCTTTCCAGTGCCAGGTGCACCCTTTATCTAGGTTAATTGCATCGCACAATAACTCAAACTGTTTCTCAGTCAGCAGATTGAAGAGGCAGATTCCCTGCTTATTGGATAGGATGGAAGGTACTTCGTCTAAGACGCTTACCAATGATTCAAGAGTTCCGTTCAACTTTTCCTTCATTGGCTTCTTCCACCTCACATGTATACTGGCTAAGGTAATGGTTCCCTAGGTCTGGAAAAAAGTCAGGCCGAATTGCAGAGCAGCAATGATGGCAATGTACCGCGTGGTAGCTAATACATATCAAACTCTTTCCCCAGCGCGACGAACATTTCTTTTTCTCGGTTTCCAGGTGTACGCGACCACTAACCCTACGTAATGCGCATGCTCTACGATGCGAATTTTCAAAATGGCGGATAGGTCAAAGGGGAGTTACTACATCACGGGCGACGAGCGGGGATAGAAAAAACGACCCAAATATGAGCGGTCAGCGGTGAAACAGCTTTTATAGTTCATATAGAGACATATAATTTGTTGTTCCAGAGACAATCGTGTTGTAAAGCCGAAATGTTTATTGAAAAGGTCATAGACAGGCCTACACAGACTCCCCTGTGTGGTTTTACGTTTGCGATGCAAAAGCCTTTAATTAAAGCTTCGCTCTAACGAGTATGTCTTTGAGCGATTTACCTCTTTTGTATGATATAATCGGAGGCGTTTTGTAAATTGTTTTCAGCAGTGGCTGATTTTGGATGAGGTTCCATTCTTCCATCAGTATTTGTTTTAAATTTTTTAACCCCTGGGTGGTATGCTGTCACAAAAGGCAATATTTTGCCTGTAGTTTTTTTGGTTTGTTTTTTAAGTGTCGACTGCCTTGCGGCAAACGAGACCTCAGATAACGTTTTTCCAATTAGGCTTTTTTTTTCAGAGCTGAAAGATCTTATATGTACACGCTTTCAGAGTGATAATAAACATGTTGAAAAGTACAACAGTGTCATCTCTGAAAAATCAGTCTACAAACCGACCGAGACCTTTCAATATACACACTATTCATCTTGCCACCCGCCAAGTGTTAAGAAAGGCTTTATTAAAGGAGAAGCTATCAGACTTCTAAGAACAAACTCCTCGGAAAGAAATTTCCAGGAGGCCATGTGTAACTTCAATACACGACTTGAAGCACGTGGTTACCCATCATCGTCAGAGCGAAGCTTTAATTAAAGGCTTTTGCGTCGCAAACGTAAAACCACACAGGAGAGTCTGTGTAGGCCTGTCTATGACCTTTTCAATAATTGTGATTTTTTTCTCGGCTTAAACGCTAAGTCAGTTGTTCAATTGAATAGGAAGAAAAATATTTCGAACGGAAAACAGCATTATTTGCACGTGTGGATCTTTTGATCTCGGTCTCCTAAACGAGTGGTCTTGATTGTAAATATTTAAGGAATGGTAAATACATTAGCCTTAACATGGCTGTTTCTCGAAGCTCAGTGTTTTCCTACTTGCCTTTTTTCCACGTGAATTGGGGGCGATTGAATAGATATAATTTGCAGTAAAAGAACGTCAGCTGATAGAAATTTTAAATTTCTCATCTTAAGCTGTAGATACAAAATTCAAGTGAAAAGGAAGCCAACTGTGATCAATGCTTTGAACTTTCATTGACCAGCTCCCAGTTGGCTTGTTAGCTCAATTGGTAGAGCGCTGCACCGGTAACGCAGAGGTCATGGGTTCAAATCCCGTACGGGCCTGAAATTTTTTTCAGGTCCTACTTACAACTACTAGTTTCAGTAGTGTTCTTAGCTGCGAGGATCTTCTAATTTCATCTTTCCACCGCAGTGCAAATATGTGAATTTTCATATATCTAAATCTTTAAGTCACGATAGGTTTTTTTCGTCACACAGCAAGTTACATAACGTGAATATCATTCTTCTTGATGCCTTTCCCGGTGTCAGCAATGCCTTTCCCGATACCTCCGTTGGTCAATAGAGCATAAGAAGTATTGTTCCAGTTAAAGCTTGAGGAAAATTGCTCAACTTTTTAAGTAGCGAAGTGTAACTTAGTAACATTTCGGCTTTACAACATGATTGTTTTCTGCAACTACAAAACGTACATTTAATTCTTCCTGGTACCTTTCGGATGCCACCGATGCCTTCATTGTTTAATAAAGCAGTAAAAGATATATGTACAATCAACACTTTTGAATTGCTTAACATTTTATTTAGCGAAGTAAACTGTTTACACTTCGGCTTTACAAAACGATTGTTTCCTGATACTACAAATGATCTGTCTATATATGAAGTATGAAAGTTGTTTCACCGCTGACCACTCGTATTTGGGTCGTTTTTTCTATCCCCGCTCGTCGCCCGTGATGTAGTAACTCCCAGGTCAAAGAGGGAAATAAAAAAAGCAAAGCGATTTTGCAATAAATACTTAACATACACCCCCGTTAGAAAGGCGAATCCACGATAGAGAGATACAAAACTGTATGATATTGAGAACAGGGAGGTTGACAAAATCAACAAGAGAGGTTGAAAATTCATTACGTTAGCTATAGCACATGCTTCGATGAATGGACGCCCTTCAGGGCCGATAGAGGATCTGGATACTTTCCGTTTGTTCACAGCGAAAAGCTGTTCATTCCCTCGGAAAACTCTCTAGAGGATAGAAAAGAATCGTCCCATGGCCAACTTGCTCGTGAAATAAAGAAAAAGCTTTGGTCTGGACGGCGAGAGGACCCTGATATAAACATAGACCTTAATGTTGACCAAGATATTTTCATGGAAGGTCTTGGGAGTGTTTTGCCCGGCGTTCTTCAAAGAGGGAAGATGGTTTACCAATTGGAGTCAAATAGGGTGCTTGATTCATATCTGGGGCTGAAGTGGGATGAAAGAATTTTAAATGTAGCTGAAGATTTTGCCTATGTAATTCCAGGAACTGTTAAGTATTGGCTGGGACTAAGAAGTCCAATCATTGAATACAAGCTCATCGTTGTAGGTGTTCTTAACCCTTTCATAACCGGCTGCCTCCAGGAACTGAATCCTGTTTTTCTTCAGAAACAGTTGTTTGAGGGCATCAACCCCTTTGTGATTTGTGGATCTGAAGAAATCTTTAGAAGCTCTACTATTGTATTTTTCCAAGCCTTGCTGTGTGTAATATGCTATGTTCTGATAAAGTGACAGGAACTCTGGAACATGATAACATAGTGCATGCATGTAGGGAGTAACATCTTTTGCTTGGTAAACTTTGAGAAAGTGCTCAAACCATGATTTGATATTTCTTTGCAGTTCAAGAATACCATGAGGGGACGCAAATCGTCTGTACTGTAAGTATCCCGGAGAGTCCCATACATTTTCTTAGACTTTTAGTCTAAGAAAATGTATGGGACTTTTTGAACGCTCCAGGCAGCTTTCCTGTAAGGTGTCATAATCCTGTTGCTGCTGACATCGATGTGACAGATAATTGCTTTTGCACTGTTTTCTTTGCCGGCTTATACCTATCATCAAGTTTCAATAGGACGGCTATCATTTTTCACAAGAATAATGAAGTTTTTGTAAATTGTGAGATCGGATGCAAGAGCACGTGTTTAACTATTTCCCTCTTCTTGCTTGGGAATGCATTAGTAAAATGCCGGCGGACCTTGAAGCCTCCAATAAGCTGGAAATACCAAATAAACGGGAAGTGAAATCGCGAAAAAATACTCCCGAGGAGAAACGAAAACAAAATAGAGAATGGAGAAAGCGAAAGCGAAAGCGACAGCAGAAGAATGCGAGTAATCTGGCTCTGCTCGCTAATACTGAAGTTCTGCTGAGAATCAATGATGGACTAAATGTGGCTGAGACGAGCTTGATAGATAAGAAATCGTTTTCTCCAAATCTGGATACAGAACAGGTAGGCAACGAAAGCGGACTTATCGTGCTTGAGGCTAATTCTAAAGAAGAAATGGTAAGTAATGCGAAGAGACCACGATTAACAACCCTCTTGGATGTACATTGTTCAAGATCTGCAACAATGCTTCGGATGGCGCTTGGAGACGACGCAAGACGCAAGCCGACTCAACATTCAAGGTCATTTTTGGCACAGACAACGTTTCAACGCATTGTTAGTCAGAAAAATATCCATTTTAAGAGTATGTCAGATAAAGAATTCAAATGCAACTTTAAAGAATTGATTCCGGAACATTTGGAGTATCTAACCCAACATTCCGTTGGTAGTGGAAGTTTTGGCCAATGCTTCAAAGCAAGTTACCGCGGGATCGCCGTTATTGTGAAGCAAATGACACACAATGACAACGCCGGAGAACAGGACAGGGCAAAGAAAAACCTTCTTCATGAAGCAGGGGTTATAACTGCATTGGGGGATCATGCCAACCTCCCAATGTTGTTTGGAGTAGTTACAAAGAGCTTGCCCCTATGCCTTGTTCTACAGTTCCATGGCATCAACCAAGAAAGCACTACTCTTCATCAGGTAGCAAGCAAAAACCTGCTTAATTCAACAGATTGTATTTCACTGTTTATAGAGATAGCTTCCACCTTGAGCTATGTTCATTCAAAAGGCTACCTTCATAATGACGTAAAAGCTAACAATGTAGTATTGGAAAGAAAGTCCGACTCTGCGAAATACGACCCGATTCTTATTGATTTCGGTAAAAGCACCAAGCTGGGGTTGCCATCCTCAAAACGAAGTTCGTCCTGCTCTTCAAGAAAGATCTATTTAGCCCCAGAAGTCCAAAAAGAAAGACGTTACAGCATTTCTAGTGACATTTACTCTTTAGGAAGAATGCTGAAGGCTGTGTCGTGTTTAATAGGTTTTTATGAGAAGGTGCGGGTGCTTGTGAAAAAAGCCACTGACCAAAACCCGGGTGATAGGCCTACTGTTGAAGAATTTTTGCAACAAATCTCTACAATTATACCATAGGTATTTCGCTAGTTCTTTTTCCCATGCCATGTGTTCGGAACAACATATTCATGATAAGTGATGCGGAAACGCTCGAATTTTTTCGACAGAAAGCCACCACAGAAACTGTAACAAAATAAACTGAAATCCTTGGTTTCTTTCTTTCTAAATTTAAATTAATGTTCTATTTAGCATTTAAGAGGCAGTAGAATGGCAAGTGAATGTTTCTTTTTATAAACAAAGCAGTTGAGTAAGTCGAGTTGTTTGCTGAACTGTTTTCACTGTGGTGTTTCCACGATACATTGAAATTCGCGTTTCGTTGGTTAACAAAATCATAATTTTAAATATACTTTACAGTAAGAATTATATTTTTGACCGACAACCAATAGCATTCTTTTTTTTATGAAACGATAATAAAGGTTCTTCTCTTATGGCTTCAAAACGGCCTGTCTCTTTTGAAGTGAGTTGTTCGTTTGTCTCGATCCCCTAACCGATGAACCTTCTCAGTTTTCGATCCTGCAAACTTTATCAGAGCATGATGATTCAGCGAAAGGAACATTTCCAACCTGGGTTTCATCAAAAGACGAAGAAGGACATTCTACTTGCAGTTGTGGTTTCCTTACGGTAACCTCCTCTTGACTTTCGTTTTGATCAGCTCTCGTTGTTTCCTCACGGTCACTGATTTCAGTTTTCCGCTTAACTGCAACAGTCTTCTGGAATTTTCTGTTGAACTTCTTCCTTTGTTTTCGTACCTTTGTTCTTCTGCGCTTTTCTTCAATTGAATGTTTTCTGAACCTCGGCATCATGCAAAATTACTTGCTTGCTCCAGCCCTGAGAGATCGTTCTTCGCTTAAGAAGGTTTAATCCGTAATCACTGACACGCGTAATTATCGCACGTTTGTATGCAAAGACTTCCTTTTGTCTTTTGAAGTAGAATTAGCATAGCCTAAACCACTGATGCGTTCAACTTTTGAAAAGCCTCTTCTCGAATCCCTTTTTGTATTTGTTCACAAAGTGTAACATATAAAGTCTGTAGTACTTTGCATTCTTTCGAAACTCAGTTGATTATCTTGAAAATTGAAGTTGCTGGCTCACATACATTCGGATGAAGTGATACTTCTCCCACATCTAACGCTGTATTATTTCCTTTGTTTTACTGAGGACGTTACTAATTTTCTTTGTTTCAATTATAACATTAAAGTGAGACTTATTCTTCAGTTTCAGTCATTGGCCAAGTGCGCAATTTCGACTAAAACTCAAGACAGTAAGTAACTGCCGTTTGCAATTTGAAGTTCTCGACATCACGCAAAATTACTTGGTCGCTCCAAAGAAAAATCCTTCAGTTCGCTTAAGGCTCTAATCCGTGACTGACACTCGTAATTATCACACATTTGTATCCAAAGAGTTTCTTTTGTCTTTTCAAAAAGAATTGCATAGCCTCAACTGATGCATTGAAGTTTTGAAAAAAAAAGCCTCTTCTCGAATCTCTCTCTTTTTAATCTCTCTCTTTTTTTACAAAGTGCAATATTTTAAGTCTGTAGCAGTTTGCATTCTTTTGTAACTCACAAACATTAATCAAGCGATACTTCCGGCCCATATCTAACAGTTTCAGGACGTTCTTAATTTTCTTTGTTTCAATTATAACATATAAGTGAGACTTTGAGACATTTTCTTCAGTTTCCGTTATTGGCCAAGTGCACAATTTCGACTCAAACTCACGAGAGTTAGTCATGCCGTTTGCAGTTTTCTGTCGCTTTTGTGGGAAAAAATTCAAAACAGGTGTTTCTCTAAGAAAACACTACGAACTGAAGCATCATGAAGACAGCCTTTTTGAGACAACAAACATATTTGTGGATGAATTTGGCAATCGCTGCGATGAGCCAAAAGCAACTGTGCTTGGAAACGACGCAGAACTTCAAGAATATCTGAAATGGCTATCCGCTTTGGTGGAGAGAATAAACATGTCATTGGTACCTGATCATCCAGGTGAATACTATGGTTTAAATATTTCTCTGTTTTGGAAGCTGTTGTTAACACGGTTCGGTTCATTTCTTGATAGGAAAGTGGTGTCATATCGACTGCTTTCAAGTACCCGAGCGGTATTTTCGTCACATTTTGCATCGGTTGGAAAGTCCGAGGCTTGATAGTGTTCGCGATGTTTCACACCGCCGCCAGCCTATTTTTAAAAGAACGGCAAGACGATTGTCGTACAAAATATTTGAGGAGCAAACGTTCAAAAGGATTCTAGAAGAGCAGGACTCTTTGCTGTTTAAGTCCCATGCATTGTTCAGTAACCAGGACGAAGTTCCTGATATTTCAAATATGGAAGCTGAGGCGGCTCTTGAATTTGCCAAAGCAAGGGCAAAAAAACCAGTACCACGACCAACGAGTCGATCGTCAATGGAAATTAGCACGGGGGAGGGCCGTTCCACTCGAGAAGTTGAGTTAATTTGGTGGCCAAGCTTATACTCGAGATCGCTTTATGGGAAACTGACTCTGCGTTTCTATGTCAAAAAAACTTCAATTTAGAAGTTCAACAAATTCATTTTTTGTTCCTGTTAACGCTTAAACTTTTACACTTTAAAGAACTATAAATACATCATTTACAATTAGGTCCACAAGAAACTACTTATAATTAATTATGTTGAGTATTTCCGGATGAATAAGATAGGACTTAATAAAAGTGGTTTCACTTTTGTGATCTTTCGTGTAAATCGACCCCAACTATTCAGTAAAAAGAAACACAAAGAATGATTTCATTTTTTTTTCTTTTTCTTTATTTCTTTTTGGAATCTCAACTCAAATGGCATTAAAACAATGACGGAGGGACATACATACAATCAAGCATTTAGCTTATGTAGCTGGCCGGATGTAATACGCACGTGGAATTCATACGATCGGCGAACCCTAAACATTTTTCTCGCGGCTTCAATGGAAAAACTTTAGCGCACGTTTATTCCGATACCTGCGCAGACTATCATGCCCCAACAGCATCTGCTTTCAAAACAAAACCCACGATATGTCGATAATCAGGTTACGTAGAATGAGAATTATAATTTGAAAGTCAAGCCTCGTTGTTAAGCGCAACTTTTGGGTGTAATATTGAGACAAAAACCATAGCAGCAGAAAACGTTTTGTCAGACTTGGGCCAGGGATATGTTACGAAGGGGTTATCACCCTTACCGTTACCAACTCATTGTTCACATGGGAACCTTACGACAAATAAAGCCTTTTGTTCAATGCGTTCACCACCGCTTTTTTATGAATGGAAAATAATAGATTTCAACTAATCATTCTTTACATGCGTCATGGCAACTGAACATAAGATGACGATAACAGTAGTTGTAAAGTCTCAAATTCTAGCTCCCATAGCCAAAAGGATGTCTGTGACTCTCTCTCTCAAATGAAATGCTGAAGCTTGGTTATACCACTGGAGAATTTTGTCTGAAAGAAGCTCGCCTACTGGAAACTAAAAGAGAGAAAACAAACAGAGAATCATTGTCTTGCTCAGCTGAGATGGAAATTATGTTTTAAAATGTTTATAACCTTATCCTAACCTTTCGCCTTGAGAATTCTTCGAAGAACAGCATAACAAATACTCCGCAATCATACCCGTTTTCTTGCTGAGGTACCTAAGGGTTCAAGAATGCCGTTATTTATCCATTTGTCTTTTTAAATATTACTATCATAACTACAGTGGTCTCTAAATGTTTCTCACCTCTGGAGTTACAGTCTGACAATGGTTATTGGGTTGCTTTAACTGATTTGAGTAGACATGAATTATTCTTTATAGAATTACCAATAAGTTTATATTTAATGCACCAGATATCTATAGTTGGATTTTATTCTGCTAATTCACAGTAAATGACAAAAAGACAAGCTGTATAACCAAACATTCACCACCATCGTAATACTATCCAATTTTTTCAGTACTTCAGTCAGCCTCAGTACAAGATAGTGTTTCCTATCTACATTTAGATACTTTAGCATTAATTTTGCCCTGAAAAATGCAACTTGAAATGACAACCCTTAAGAAGAAGACTAGAGATTTTAATACCTTGGGATAGAGGACAGGCATAGTCTTGGAAGTAAAGTGTGGACTTGGACATTCATTCATTTTAGCCGTCCACTCACATTCTATAAAACTAAAAGCAAACAAATGATACAGTTGCTGTACTGCAGGAGGTGTCTGGTGTTTAAAAAAAAATGAAAATAGTATAGTGCATACCTTCTGATAATGTTTGCTTCTTGTTCTCGTGAGGAGGGAGAACAAGTGAAGTTCTTTCTATCTGAGCCATAAACAATGGAGTCAATCATCAGAATTGGAACTCTAAAAAGAAGATTCCACTGCAATATTAATTTTCTCTTCAGTTGGTGTCTTTTCCCAACAAGAATTAGTCAAAATCCTCAACTTCACCATTCAACAAAGTTATTGCTACAACACGAAGCCCTCAATGCATTTTAGATCAAACATCATTAGATGACTTGAGCATACTTTTTTCTATTTTTAGAAAGGCTTAAAGACAATGTTTCTGCTAAAGCTTACACAGCACAGCCATCATCCTTTCTTCTTCTGCTTGTGAGTGTTGGTAGATTATATATCACAGATAGGAACCAATGCCCACTAAAAATAAAACAAACAGTGACACTGTTTATATTATGACAATGGTGTTTGCAGAGAAAAATAGCATAGAGAGAGATAGATATAAAATAAGCAACAATAATAATTATCATGAACTTTTAAATACCCTCTACATACTGGAATGAAAATAAACTTCTTTTTGAAAATGTCCACTCTCCTTGTAAACTTAGATGCTTTGACATATCTTTCATCAGGACTGACAGATGCATAGAGAGGCAAATAATTATTAAAGACCATCAGCACGTACGAGAAACATGTATAATAATTATAAAAAATAATATTGTCTTTATTAATGTACTTCAAAGAAAACCAACCATATTGGGTACATGTATATCATTAGGATGGTTCAGCTTACCAACAATTACTACAAGAGCTATTTTTTGCAGGACAAGAGATGACACTGCTTTAAGTGTTTAAATCTAAGTGCAAAGAAAACAATTAATTACCTAGGCAAGACAAAGATTTCTCCAATCTGAACTCTTGTTGACAGCTTAGTGTAAAAAAAGGAGCTAAACACATGAATGCTGTCATGCAAATCCTGGTCCAATGATTGGGATATGTACCTATTAAAAGCAGAAAGATGATTAAATTTGGAAAGCAATTTTTCACTGCCATTAATCAATTGATTAGCACAACAATCTCAAACTCTTTGCATCAGCAACCCCTTTAACATAGGGCAAAATTTTAGCCAAAAAATTGAAGGAAAAGAATAATAATAAATTATTTGTGATGTTTTACATTTACCTGAGGACACATTAAAAAGAAAAAAAACAGCTACATTTGCAGGTTCTCACTAAATCAAGTACAGTGATATTCTTACATTGATATATTACTTACATAAGAAAAAAGTCAACAATGGAATCATTGACTTCCATCCCATTCTTCAATGTGGCAAGGTCCATCTGTAAGACCTGGATTTTTGCTACTGCTGGTGGTGGTGGAAACACAGCTATTACCCTGGAATCATGAAAACAAATGAAAATTAAATAATATTTATAAATAGCATAATCTCAAACAAAAGCAAGAAAACTTTAAAACTGAAAATAAGGAAGTTAATACCCCATGATAAAAGTACATTAGACCATGAAAACAACAGCGTATTGACCATTGTTGGTGTAACTTGATTTCAAAACAGACCATTTTTAAAAAAGATACCTGTCTTGATCAGTTGAAGTATTTTCTTTGCCAGCAACATTGGATGGTCTTTGATGGAGATGTTCATCTACAAGTAAGGCATGATTTTTGTGGCTTGCACCTACAGTATTACACATAAAAGTGTATATGTAAATTGCTTTCAAGACAGAGCAAGAGCGCATTGGAGTTTCAAAGTGCCAACTAAGCTAAGTGGAGAGAAGGTGATGTAGTTGAGTGTGAGGTTTTGCATGAGCTTGGAAAAATAGTTAAATAACGAAAAAAACCTGAGATAGTTTTCTCTTAGTAAGTGAGAAATAGGAGTAGCACCAAACTCATTCTATCTATGACATAAGTGACAGCCATGTTTATGATCACACTGGTGTACTGTAGAAGTAGTAAAATTTTGTTGGTTTTGGATCATTTTAGTAAACACACGTGCAGATGTGTTTATCAAACACATTCTACAGACTCATACATCAGTGACCTTTAAACCAGAAGAGCCAAAACAATGCTATCAATACACTCTCTTGATTTTTCTTTGAAATATACCACTAAGACATTTTTCAAAATTTGCTTGAATCTTGATCCCTTTAGAGCTACAGTGGCACTATGAGAGTCATGGGTCTAATGCCTTTGCGTTACTACACGTCCATTAGTGCAAAAAGAATTTCCCCATAGCTCATAAAAGTATATTACAGTTTTAAACCAGTGACTAAAGATCAGCAGTGCAAACATACTGTATCCGTGTTCAGAGTATTTTGGTTTTACCTTTTGCAATCTCTGGTTGATTTTGAATTGCCTTTGAAAATTTGCTGGGCATTTTCTGCTGCTGGAACACTTTCAGGTCACCTGTGATGGACATAAAAAGCTACATTTCAACCTTAAGCAAAATAGGCCAATGAACAGATAGGAATAGAATAGAGCTGGGTATTATTGGCTCAATCAATAAACCTACCCCACCATATGATGTCTGACTTACCTTGCATTTTGCTGGTAAAGCCAAAGGAATTGGAAATCATATTTTCATATTCACAATTCCATTCATGTCTGTTGTAAACAAACTGTGGCTTGAAACCATCATGCACATGGCATGTTCTTTTCTCATCAAATACATACTCGAAGAAATCCTCCCCAAACATCATGAACATGAGTTTGTCCAAAAGTTTGATCCAGAGGATATCACTTGATTCCCAGGAAATGGACTTTGCTTTCCAACCACAGCCAGAAAAGTAGAATTGAAAAGTGTTCTGATTTTCCAATGTCTTTCCTGTAATGAGAGAAAACTCTCTATTACAAAAGTTTGGTGAAGTGCAAACCAATGAATTGTTTAAATTAATAACGGTTCAATGAAAAAGTAAAAAAAAAAAAGAAAAAGGAGGACAGAGGAGCCAGTTAAACTTTTGCGAAGTGCATGAGAGAATTCTGAATGTATTGTGAATCCCTAGCAGACCAAGAATGAAGCTAATTTATGAAAATAACTGCTATACTCCAAGCCACACATCACACATCACACATCAATAAAGATAGCAAGTAATTAATAAAGATAACACTACCTTTCAATCAAGTTGATGGTACTTTTTTGGATCATACTTTCTATTCTTGTTGCTTTTTTTTTTTTTTAAATTTAACAGTTCCATCCAAACAGAGTATAGATTAATCTTATTTTGGCAACTTCTACAGTTTCTAAGTTATGAAGTTTTTGAGGTTATGATAGGGCATTGGGCAAGAACCAAAGCATTTTTTGGAGAATTCACGAGTTTATTCAAAGCCAATTAGCTTCTATTTCAAGAAAAGCAGGAGTAGTGTCAGTGAGGGCAAGAATGCACAATAAATTAATGCTTACCATGAATTGACTTTAAGGCTTCTCGGAGAGAATTAGACGAAAAAACAACATCCGTTCTGCATAAAAGTGCACCAGCATTTGTTCAACTGTAATTCAATGGAAATCAATATCTAACTTAGAAATAAATGGCCACTTTAATTGGTTTCCTACACAATCAGGGTCCATATTCTCATTAAATACATTACCTTCCTTGCACTGTCTTTTTTTCACAGTCAAACAGAAACACACACCCTTTCAACAACTGCCAATTCATTATCAGTATTGGTTACTATTTACACTTACTTGATGAGGCTTCCCCATGCTGATCATGGCTTGTGGCTTTAAGCCAAAGCTGACGCTGGTCCTTATGGGATGCTTCAAATCCCTGCTGACTAAACTCAGTCATTGACAAAAAGCGTCTCATAAGCATGGGGGCATGGTCAATAAGCAAGTGCCCATAATCCCCAGTTCCAAGGCTGCTTCCAAAAATATCTTTCAAAAGGAAACCCCATTCCTTACACTACAATTAAGAAGGGAAAAAGAACAAAGCAAACTCAAAAACCTGTGCACTAGATACTCACAAGTTATCATGGACAAGGATTCTATTTGGCATTTACCACTGATTCACATTGTGGGGATGGTGATTGACAAACCTATTTTATCAGGACTGATTAAATAAATATGTACAGTTCATAATGAAGCTTGCAACAATATACACAAAAAGAAAGCCATGTGTTTTGCATTTTATATAACATTCAAGTGTATTTTATATTCAATCACAAACACAGTTGTAAAAAGGTTAAATAATCCCTTTTCATCAGCAACATGCTCTCTTAATCTTAGGGGTATGCATGAACATGTACATAACTAACACTTTGGCAATAAAAATGAGGAAATATTAGACCTTGACATCAAAAAGATCTATTTCTCCTTGCTCTGTATCATCAAATACTCTTGATCTTGTCACCTGTGCGATTTCCTTCCATTCTCTACAAACCTAAATACATGAAATGAATAACTTGGTAAAAGACCTGGTGTCAGAAACACAATAATTATTCCTTAAAAGCATGCTAATTAACAAAGCAGTTGGAGAATTTTTAAATCACCATTAATTTACCCTTGTCAACATTTCCAGATGCTTCTTTGCAACATACTCTACAACCACACTACTTTCTATACCAACAGTATTTTGTGGTGAGCGGCACAGCATTTTAAAATTGTCAGATAACTCAGCTAACTCTTTTTGCCATGCTCCAAGGCGATCTTCCATATTGATTTTCACAGCTATAAAAGAAAAAACAAACAAACAATCATAAAGACTGTGGCATAAAGGTGTTAGGTGTTTAACTAGTACATTTACAATACATTCAGTGAACATTTAATAATTGTCATTAACGGCTATTGATTTCTCCCCAGCAAAAGAGCCAAATTCTATACAAAATAGAGCCACAGGAAACAAGTTTAAAAAACAAACCTGAGCCTTCTAAATCAATCATCTCAGTGTGACTTCCAAAGTCTCGAAGAAACTTGTGCTTCCTCAAGGCATCAACAAAATACTACATACAAAAAACAGAACAAGCAACCACTTTTTTAACTGTACAACAACTGTATATTGCTGTTATGAGGATGTGCCAACATCCATACGAAATTGTACACAGGATATAAGGGTGTCAAACCAACCTGTTACAGCACAATAATTCTTATATAAACACAAGCAACTAAAAGAAGAATCTCTAGGTTATACTGCACTTTTGGGTGTGCCACCTTAAAGTCCAGCCTACTAAATAAGATCATTGAAAGAGTGTAAAAATACAAAAATGCTGGGTTATACTGCACTTTTGGGTGTGCCACCTTAAAGTACAGCCTACTAAATAAGATCATTGAAAGAGTGTAAAAATACAAAAATGCTGGGTTATACTGCACTTTTGGGTGTGCCACCTTAAAGTACAGCCTACTTAATAAGATCATTGAAAGAGTGTAAAAATACAAAAATTCTGGGTTATACTGCACTTTTGGGTGTGCCACCTTAAAGTACAGCCTACTAAATAGGATCATTGAAAGAGTGTAAAAATACAAAAATGCTGGGTTATACTGCACTTTTGGGTGTGCCACCTTAAAGTACAGCCTATTAAATAAGATCATTAAAGGAGTGTGAAAATACAAAAATGCTAGGTTATACTGCACTTTTGGGTGTGCCACCTTAAAGTACAGCCTACTGAATAAGATCATTGAAGGAGTGTAAAAATACAAAAATGCTGGGCTATACTGCACTTTTGGGTGTGCCACCTTAAAGTACAGCCTACTGAATAAGATCATTGAAAGAGTGTAAAAATACAAAAATGCTGGGTTAAACTGCACTTTTGGGTGTGCCACCTTAAAGTACAGCTAACTAAATAAGATCATTGAAAGAGTGTAAAAATACAAAAATGCTGGGTTATACTGCACTTTTGGGTGTGCCACCTTAAAGTACAGCCTACTAAATAAGATCATTGAAAGAGTGTAAAAATACAAAAATGCTGGGTTATACTGCACTTTTGGGTGTGCCACCTTAAAGTACAGCCTACTGAATAAGATCATTGAAAGAGTGTAAAAATACAAAAATTCTGGGTTATACTGCACTTTTGGGTGTGCCACCTTTAAGTACAGCCTACTGAATAAGATCATTGAAAGAGTGTAAAAATACAAAAATGCTGGGTTATATTGCACTTTTGGGTGTGCCACCTTAAAGTACAACCTACTAAATAAGATCTTTGAAAGACCTTTGGCAAGAAAGAAACTCTAAGTTCATGGATCTCCTAGGAAAGGTAACTACTGCATAGTGTGAAATTGAAAATGAAGTAAGTACTTACAAATGGTGCCCATTTTGATAGCGCTCTCCGACGAAACATCTGGGCGCTGCACAACATAAACCACACCTCTAGACTTAACGAACAATAAACTTGAACTGTTGAACCACAAGTGAAGGTACTTGCCAATGCCACATCTGCTATCAAAGACTTACATCAATACGGGACTGACAAAATGTAACACGGTTAAGAATGAAATTCTTGGCAGTGTTTACATCCATGTAGGAGAGCTTTAACTTGTCCAGTGGAAGGGAGAGTCCCACAATCTCCTCAAGGTTTTGAAGAATTTCAAATTCTGTTGGACCTGAAATGTGTTTATCACAATAAGAAAAATAATAGATACCCACAAAGCAAATCAATTTTAAAATACACACAAAGCCAGTAATTCAACCACTCACGCACCTGACATAGAGCTCACGTGAATATTCTGTTTTGAAATGGCAGACTCCTGACCACTCTTCTTCTTAACAGAAATTCTATCACCATGAAAAGACTCTGGGCCAAAGCACTTCAGGGCTTGATTGGCTTCTGGAAGTGAACCAATCTTGTAGGCAATCAGACCAATGGACGCAAGCAACTGCTCTGTATTGCGCATCTCCATATGGAGAGCACACAACTGAATGCTAGTAAGCTCTTCATCAAGGAGAAAAAGGAGATCATCCCGAATTCCAGTTGATCTGCAAATACATGAATAACAATGATGCATTTACAATGTATTTATAAATAAAAAATCATAGCCTCATGAAGACCATGGCAATAAATAAATGGGAATAACTCAATGAAACTTAAAACTCAAGAAACAATGTTAAATAAAAATGACAATGATGACTTTATTTAAGTCTCAAGGGTATTTAGCCAAGCACAAGTGCTCTTGACTAATAATTAAACAAAAAGAGACAACCCAAAATCAATGAAGTCAAATGTTGGTTTTCCATTAAAGGGGAAAACTAGAGTGCCTGGATAAAAAACCTCTCAGAGGAGATTAGAGAGCCAACAAATCATACTGTGCTTTGTCTAGGAACAGATCCAGATTGGTGGAAGGTGGCTGCTCTCACCAATGCATCAACTCTGATACCCAAAAGGCCACAAGCACTTCCTAAGTAAGCCTGTTCATTAAGTAATGATCATGAAAGGCTAAACTAAAAATATACCTGCCTATGTTACACTTGCTTCGTAGGCATTCCAGGCAGGTTTCATCTGGGGCTACATCATGACATTTGCAACCCTAATGGGGATTGGAATTATCTCAAATTAAATTAATATTGTCTTACAAAATTTTGTGGTTGCATTGTTAGTGAAGACTGCAGCTTGTGTATTGCAACTGATGAACTTCAACAACTAAAAAAATGCTTATACATCCACATGTACACCAACACAAATACTAACCCTGATTGCATTGCATATAAAGCAAAATTCCACATTTACCCCTCGACCACCAAGTTGAAAATCAAGATCCCCTTTCTTTACCAAAAGAAGGACCAGTGTTTTGTAGTCCAATGAAACTAAGATATGACAAAAAACAACAATAATAAAGAATTATGATGACATACATGTAGAAAAATAACTTATTGTTTAAAATATTGGTCAGCTTCACTGATAATGGAAAAAAAACCCTCAAGTTTCAAAAAAAGAAAGTCAGCATCCCCCCTCCCTTAAAAGATCAGGGTTGTTCTTGCAAACAACCTTTATGCGATAAACTGGCAGAAACATCTTACCATCAAATTCTACATTGAACTTGATGCCATCAACAAAAATTCCTTGGTTCTTGATAATTCTCTTTTGCTCATTCACATCCTTTAGAAGTACCTTCAGGCTTTCCCTATCAAAATAACATTAGGCATAAAGACAATCAATGAAACTTATTATTTATTGAGCTTGTGTTGGAGTAAGGTTCTTATATTGCAAAAGGGTTTGTAGTTTTTTTTTTCTTTCTGTCTAATTATGTGTGGGTATTTTTTGGTTGTGTGTGTGGGTGTTACATTTGTCAGATCTTGGAGCCACTGGAAAGCCAACATTACAAAAATGAAAACTGTCATATATAGTCTACAAAACTACAGGCTTTCAGTACGGAGAGCTTAAATGGAAAAGTGTCTATACTGTGGGTGGTAAACAGTTCATAACCATGCCAAGCAAAGGAGAAAAAGTATTTTGGTAACATAGAATAGAAATTGATGATGAACCTGTTTTCTTTACAATTGGCAATGGCCAGTGGGTAAACAGACTTTGCACTCTGTATGCTGTATACAGGATTAAGACGGGCAACCAGACCTACCAACACCTGATTTCTACCTGATCATGAAAAAATAATAATAGAAACAGTTATTATTTCATTCACATTCATGGGACCAAAATTATACACAGCTACACATTTACTCTGAGATAAGGTATTGTTCTATAATTTATAACAGCATACTTAAACCTGACAGTCTGTATTTACCACAAAAGGGTCTTCCATCTATCTTGATCAGAAGTTTGAGAGTTGGTGAGCACATCTTATGCAGCCTTTGCTCACGAACAATCAGCTCCAAAACAGGATACAAATCCACCTGATAACCTTGTAAAGGAGTTGGCACCTTTTTCACATCCATGTATTCTTTACAAACTCCAAAGATCACTTTTTTGGCAGCCTTTATTTGATTCAGATTTAACAATATTGGTGTGTCAGAGGATTTCTAAAATGGATACCAAAGAAAGAAAGCAAAACAAAAATTAAAAACAACAAAATTAACATGGAAAACACATTGATAACTGAGGGTTAAAAAATCAGCCATTATCATTGTAATAATAAATAATAATAAGACTTTCACTTCTTGAATCACTTTCAAGCATTTAATTTGTTACTATAGCACTGCTTCCAAGTTGGGATAAATCTGAGTGCGGACATGTCCTTTACAAAAGAAGGAGCCCTTCTGAGAGATCAACACTATGCAATGCTGCCTCTCCACCCTTGAAATTAATGATTGACGCCATCCTAAAGTTGTGCTAAGCTGGCAACAATTTCTCAGTCTCAAAAACTCTTCAGGGAAGTTTACGGTGTCAATGGTCTTTCTACATCTTAGAGGCAGAGAAGCCAAAATTCTAAAACTTTTAAAGCCTTTTTACCACCGATCCTACTGTATCTTAAAAACGGAAATTTTCATGAGCGACTAAACTTCAAGCAAATAATGACAATTTGTCAAAAAAACGGCTTTTTGAAAAGAGCGAATGTGACTGTTAGGAACTTCCCTTTAGGCTGGTTATTGATTTGTGATAGCGGTCGCCATAAAGTAGGCAAAACATTTAGCCTTGTAACATTGATTGCTAAGAATAAACCTTACCCCTGTCCTTCCAAGTTTGGTGATATTGATTACGGCTTGCCAAGTATTACCAGATATCCTTGCCTTGGTCTTGAAATATAGTAACACCCAATCTGGAACTCGGAGGCTTTCCACGTATAAAGAAAACGTTTCATCGCCAACAAGCTCTTCCACTGTCCTTTTAACTCCTTTCTTCAGGGCCACATCCTCCACAATCTCATTTACGATAGCTTTCGCCTCAGGATCATCAAAGGCACACATGCTGGAAAGCACCGTTGACAAATTCTCCCGGCTCCTTTCACAGATGCCTTGTACATCTTGGAGAACGCGGCTCCCCCTTTTTTTAATAAGGAAAGTCTTTTCTGGGGTCTCCAAATCATTTCTTTCACAAATCTCCTTAAGATTTGGGGAACTAAGACTGCCACTGCTTGGAGGAGTCAAATGAACCGGGACAGGCGTTTCTTTCGTCTTAGGAGTGTTGAATTGAGGAGGCATTGAAAGGCGCCGAGCTGCACGTGGTCGCTCGCAATTCACGTCGTCGTCGTCTCCTTTAAGGGAACTAAAATCCAAGCCATTCAGAAATTCTTTCACCTTATAAATCGCGGCGGATCCTCGTTCTTCAGAACTTGTTTTCTTCCTCAGAATAGCCGATACAAGCCCAAAAGACGAGCAAACAACTTCGAATGCACTTGAACTTTTCTTGTTGACGAAAGGGCGCCCATCAAGAAGCCAAAGTTTGCCGCTTTCAACTCTGCAGAAATCTTCAGGAAAAGTTTTCACGATCGGCGATCGCTTTAAATATTGTAAGGGAGTTATTCCACAAATTTCAGTTGTGAGCACGTACCAGTAACTCTGATCGCTTAATCCCTCACTGACCACACGAGAGAAGGTCGAAAAACCTTTCCTCGGCGCCATTTTGAGGGGAATATCTGGAAAATCTTCATGCACATCGGAAACTACATGCACTGAAAAGCAATCTGGGAAAAAATACCAAACATTGTCCAGATCCAACCGGAAGAGGCGCTAACGATACTAACCATGCAAACGCTGACATAAATATCTCATATTTAATGGGATTAAATCACCTACGGAGCTTGATATGTACTTACAGTGCAGACGATTTGCGTCCCCTCATGCTCTTCAGATGTAAAATCTAGCTTCAAATCACCAATTATGTCCATAAATTTAGCCCAGATCACTTGTATGTCTTTGTTTTGACTGTAATGAGGGACAAGCATAGGTCGGAATATTCTGAAAGAGTTTCAACTTTTCTGGTTCAGTAAGATCTCTATATTCCAGCTTTTTGCTCTCTTTTTTGATTCTAAAATTAAAAGTGATTCCCATACTTTTGATAAATTCTTCATAACATGCCATGTGTTTATATTTATCCCTTGGGAATCCATCAGAGGTTTTTTTTTCTCAATAGCATCACTTCTTCTCAGCTCTCTTATGAACAAGTCAATCAAAACATCTGAAATCCTCAGAAAAAAAATGTAATGTATCTATGATTACATGGTCCATAGGTATAAAATCAAATAATGGTTGTGCCTTACAGTTTAATTTCTTTCCAGTGGAAAACCTTGCTATTTCAGTGACAGTTCTAGCACCAAATTTGCGGTCATTAATTGACCATGTTTTGCTTGTGTCCCACTGTTGCTCCCTGGGACACTTGCACCCCACACAAGCATAATCCTCATTTGCCCTGCCTAAACCACATACCAGTGCTAAAAATTTCAAATCTCCAACTAAAAAGTATTCAATTTTATAGGTGCAATTATTTGCACTTATCTCCTTTAAGTTTGACATTTCCATTCGAAAGTCTGCTAGGCTGTCTCTCAGATTATCATATGTCTCTGTAGTTTTTATAACAGCAAGTATATAATTTCCCTTCACATCCATTGCCACATCATTTTCATGGAGAATAGTAAAAGTGAAGTTGACAACTGTAAGCCCCTTCCCAATATTTGTACCATCACCACTAAGCTTGATCTTAATAGTTTCTCCATCATTGATTTCTCCATTCTTCTGAAATCTAACAATGTGCTCTTGCAAGCTTTCTGCAAATCCTAACTGAACTGTCGTGACCGGAAGCGAGTTCTGTTACCTTTTATGTTGCGTGATTGTTATATGATATGATATTGAAAAAGGATAGAATTACGGACAGATAAGATCGATTTAGGAGAGAATACCACGACGTGTACCGACAAAGTGAAAAAATATTAAAATCTGGTGAAAATCTTCAGACGCGTGAGTTTCCTTTGTCGGCGAGCACCATTTCCCGACAAAAGTGGCGACCCTGCCAGGACACGGCTTAAAAGAAACAGAAAATTCATCACAGAAATCACACTGACCGCGTGGTTTTATCAAAAACAACAGATGGCTGAGCTTGAGCAAGCGGTGAAAAAGATCGACGCAAAGCTCCGAATGTTGAAATTCACGACCGAAGAAGTACCGAGAATTCGAGAGAAGAAAGAATTGAAAGCGTTAGAGCGATTGCAAAAGGATTTGGAAAAACAGCTAGACGGCGTTCATGAACAGAAGGTTCAAATACAAGCGCTAAAAATAGAGCAAGGAGACGACCCGAACGACGTGAGAGAATGGACATTGGAAATCGAAGGGCAAGTCGACGTATTCGAAAAACTCGCCGATAATGTGAGAGTAGAGGCAAGGAATCTACGAGAGGAGGCTTTACGCGAATTGAGAGACGAGGAGGAAAAGAAAGAAGAGGAGAAAAGGAATCGTCGTTACGAAGAAGAGTTGAAATTCGAGGAGGCAAAATTGAAGGTCAAACGCGACCACGAAAAGAAATTAGAAGAGGATCGAAACAAATCTCTAAAGGAGAGTGGCGCCAAGTTACCCAAGTTAACCATCACTAAATTTCAAGGAACCCACCTCGACTGGTTGAGGTTTTGGAGCCAATTCGAAACTGAAATCGATAAGGCTAGTATTACACAAGTAGCGAAATTTTCATACCTCAAAGAGCTTCTCACCCCCAAAGTTCGTGCATTGGTAGATGGCTTGCCTTACAATACAGAAGGCTACGGACGAGCTAAAAGCATTCTGACAGCAAAGTACGGGAAACCGAGCGAAGTGTCCAACGCGCACATGCAGTGTATTATTTCCTTACCCACCATACAGGGATCTCAGCCAGCAAAAATACACCCATTCTACGAGAAGCTGTCAACTAATGCTCAAGCACTGGAAACCATGGGAAAAATTCAAGAGATAAATGGCTACGTTCGAGTTACCTTGGACAAACTACCTGACATCAGGGCTGACCTTGTCCGTTTGGACGACAACTGGCAAGAGTGGGGATTTCCTCAGATGTTAGAGTCACTTCGAAAGTGGTGCGAAAGAAATCCGTTGCCTTCATCCGAAGAACCAAGCAGTGGCAGAACCCTGCCGCCTAAATCCCGAGACAAACTGTTTAACTCGAGGCAAGACGAGTGGAAACCGAGACCATGCGTTTATTGCAAATCTAGCGGACACAAGTCTCTCGACTGTGACAAGATAGTGGGTGTGGCACAGAGAAGAAAGCACCTCAGTGAGAAAGGTTTATGTTTCAACTGCACTGGTACCAAACACCGAGCTGCTGAGTGTCGTATTGTGAGAGGTTGTCAGAAGTGCAACGGCAGACATCATACTTCAATATGTGACAGAGATTCCCAGCAGATGTTGCTAGCCACCAGTGAAGGAGCAGTCATTTACCCAATCGTGGTTGTCAATGTGGACGGCGTAACATGCCGCGCGTTACTGGACACTGGGGCGGGAAGCTCGTATGCCTCAGCAGCACTTGTCAAACGACTTGGAAAGCAACCGTCAAGAATAGAGCACAAGAGAATTGACATGATGATGTGTTCGACAAACCAGAAGATTCAACAATACAACGTTAAGATTGCAAACACCCATGGGAGTTTCGAGATGGCAACCACAGTGAGCAAAGTCGATAAAAGTGTCCTACTGTCGGTGCCCAACCCAAGATATTCGGAAAAGATCAACCAGTTCACCCACCTCGAAGGAGTAGTCATGGATGATGGAGACACGAAATCGGAACTACCCATCCATCTGATACTGGGGGCTAGTGAATACTCGCGGATAAAGACCGACACAAAACCAAGAATTGGAAAGGCCGGAGAACCCATAGCTGAGCTAACTACTTTAGGCTGGACAATGATGTCGGCCGGAAAGGAAGCACACCTGAGCAGTGTTTATCTCACCAGAACGTCGTCCACTGATTACGACCAGCTGTGTAGTCTTGACGTGTTGGGCCTTGAGGACAGGCCAAATGGTGATCAGCAAACAGTGTACGACGATTTTAAAGAGCAACTCAGACGAAGCGATGAAGGATGGTATCAGACGGGGCTACTATGGAAACATGGTCATGATCTCCTCCCAAACAACGAGTGTGGAAGTCTACGAAGACTCGAAAGCCTGATAAAGAAATTACAGAAAGAGCCCAACCTTCTGGCCCAGTATGACGAAGTCATTCAAGATCAGTTGGCGAAAGGGATCGTAGAGAAGGTGTCTTCAGACCCAGTGGGAAGAGAGTTCTACATCCCACACAAGCCTGTCATCAGAGAGTCAGCAGAATCCACCAAGCTGAGAATCGTGTTCGATGCGTCAGCGAGATCAAATGAGAAGAGTCCCTCCCTTAACGATTGTTTGGAGACGGGGCCACCCCTTCAGAACCTGCTGTGGGATGTGCTAATAAGAAACCGTCTGAAGCCAGTGGCGTTGGCAGGTGACCTTAAGCAGGCCTTCCTGCAAGTACGTATTCGACCAGAAGATCGAGATGCTTTAAGATTCCACTGGATAAAGAACAGAGATGTATCAAATGTGGAAGTGTTGAGATTTACCCGTGCATTGTTTGGCCTGGTGCAGTCACCGTTCTTGTTAGGGGGAACACTGCAGCAACACCTGGAAAGCCTAAAAGAAAGATACCCAAAAGAAGTGGAAGAGATCAAAAAGAGCCTGTACGTGGACGATGTCATTACCGGTGGAGAAACCAAAGACAAGGTGCGCAAACTAAAAGAAACAGCTGTTGCAGTTTTTGGGGAGGCGCAGTTCGAACTACACAAGTGGCATTCCAACGAGCCAGATCTGGAAACGAACGAAGAACCGAAGTCGGAAGACGAGAGACAAAGTTATGCCAAGGAACAACTTGGAGTTAAAACCGGAGAAACCAAGATGTTGGGGCTACCATGGGACAAGACGGAGGACACCATTGCTGTGAAGTTTCCAGAAGCACCCCCAGAAGTGACTAAGAGGGAAATGTTGCGGTTCCTCGCTTCAATTTACGACCCTCTTGGCCTAGCGTCACCAGTATCCCTCGTGGGGAAGTTCTTGTATCGAGAAGTTTGTGACCAACACCTTCCTTGGGACCAAAGCGTACCCGAAAACATCAGAAGGCAATGGCAAAAATTCCAGAAAAACCTCCCAGACCACCTTCAATTCCCGCGCAGTTTAGCAGGCTTGCAAGAAACCATTGAAGCAATCGATTTACACGCGTTTGGAGACACAAGTGGGGCAGGATCAGCAGCTGTGGTATATGCAGTGGTTCATCAAGCTTCAGGCGTGAGCAGAGGATTGCTGGCAGCGAAATCGCGCTTGGCAAAAAAGGGCCTCACTATTCCTAGACTGGAATTAGTATCTGCGCACATGGCGGCAAACCTCGCCGAGAATGTGAAGAACGCCCTAGAAGGCCGGCCAGTTAGATCAGTCCATGGATGGCTGGATAGTACTGTGGCCCTTCACTGGATCAGAGGAGAAGGGAGTGCCTACAAGCAATTTGTGGCCAACCGAGTGAACAAGATACGAGAGAAAGAGTACATTCACTGGAGGCATGTTGGTACCGACCAGAATCCCGCTGATATTGGCAGTAGAGGTTGCCAAGCGGACAAGCTGAGAGAGCTGTGGTTAATGGGTCCAAAATGGTTGACAGAGCCTGATCGTTGGCCAGCTGAAGTATTCACAGAACCGAGCAAAGAAACCGAAGCGGAAGCTAAACTCGTGAAAGAAATCTTCGCAACTGCTACAGAGACCAAGGATGACTTCGATGAAGTTTTAGAGAAAAACAGTTTCTGGAAAACGGTACGAGTGACAGCATGGATAAGGAGATTCCTGAACAACTGCAAGTTGAAGAAAGCGGTACGACTCAGTGGTCCTCTAACAACAGCTGAGACGGACAAGCAGGTGCAATGGTGGATAAAGAGGGCCCAAGCAAGCTATGAAATGACGGAAAAGTTCAACGAGGACAAGTTGACCCTCAACCTACAGAAGAACAACGAAGAGTTGTACGAGTGCCGTGGTAGAATTCAAGGAAGCTATCCAATCTATCTACCATCAAGTGCAGTGTTGACAGAGAAGTTGGTTCTAGATGCACATATCCTGACCTTACATGGAGGAGTTGGACTCACGATGGCCTTCATCAGACGTGACTATTGGATACCTCGATTGAGGCAGCTAACCAAGAAAGTGATCAGGGGTTGTTTTGGATGTAAAAAGTTCCGTGCTGTGGCATTCCAAAGTCCACCTCCTGGAAACTTACCAGTTGACCGCACCATGGGCTCAGTTCCTTTCCAGGTACTGGGCGTGGACTATGCCGGCCCAATACCATACAAAATCAGTAAGAAGAAGGAAGGTAAAGCCTATATCCTGTTGTTTGCCTGTAGTCTGACCAGAGCCATCCACCTGGAGCTGTTAAGCGATCAGAGTACAGAAGAGTTCATTAAAAGCTTGAAACGGTTCATAGCCAGAAGGGGAAGACCACAAAAGGTGTACTCCGACAACGGAAAAAGTTTCATTGCGGCGGCGAAATGGTTGAGAAGCATCATGAACGACGAGAAGATGCAGGATTACCTGGCACACCAGCAGATCACGTGGCAATTCAACCTGAGTAGGGCACCGTGGTGGGGCGGTCAGTACGAGAGGTTGGTGGGGCTTGTAAAGCGGGCCTTGTACAAGTCTGTTGGGGGAGCGAGGCTCACGTGGAGCGAGTTTGAGGAGGTGCTCCTAGATGTGGAAGTTGCACTTAACAACCGCCCCCTAACTTATCTGGAAGACGATGTCCAGCTACCCACGCTGACACCAAATGCCATGATGTTTGGCCAGCCCAATCTGTTACCAGAAGATGATCCAGTTTCGATCGAGAGTAAAGATTTAAGGAAGCGAGCCAAGTATCTTCGACGCTGTAAGGATGTGTTGTGGGCCCGATGGACCGGGGAGTACATCAAGAGTTTGAGAGAAAGACATAACCTCAACCACAAGAAAGAAGAACCACAGATTAAACCCGGAGACGTCGTTCTAATCCAAAGTGACGAAAGAAACAGAGGGAAGTGGAACCTCGGAATTGTAGCAAAGCTCATCAAGGGGAGAGACGGTGTTGTCAGGGCAGCCAGACTGAGGGCAGGAAAATCGTTCCTGGAGCGCGCACTCCAACAGTTGTACCCCATGGAGTTGTCATGCGACCGATATCAGGAGCCTCAAGACCCAGAGTCAAATGTCCTCAACCCCAGAGCCAGGGCATTCACACCCAGGAGAGCAGCTGGTGCCGCAGCGGAACGTATCAAAGACATTGCCAGACAAGACGAACAATGAATTTGAACAAATGATTTTCTTTTTGTGTGTATTTGTTACCTCCGGTATCAAATAGGGGGAGAGTGTCGTGACCGGAAGCGAGTTCTGTTACCTTTTATGTTGCGTGATTGTTATATGATATGATATTGAAAAAGGATAGAATTACGGACAGATAAGATCGATTTAGGAGAGAATACCACGACGTGTACCGACAAAGTGAAAAAATATTAAAATCTGGTGAAAATCTTCAGACGCGTGAGTTTCCTTTGTTGGCGAGCACCATTTCCCGACAGAACGCCTTCAGCATCTCCTGGTGTTGGTTTCAAGTTCCATTCACTGTTTGGCTCATTAATTTGCTTCTTGATGGAATATATATTGAGGAGATCATTAGCCTTAATGGCAATTTCATGCCAGGCCTCATTTGAAATGATGAATTTATCTTTGAGGTAGAGCCACATATTTATGTTATCAATGTCATCATTATTAAGGGCCTTTGGGTCAGACTCTGTAAATAGCAGCTCTCCCTCTCCAACAAGATTGAAAGTTTCATATTGATTAGTCTCAGTGTTGAGGTGTTCGAAAATTACACTCGATTTGAGTGGGGCGTTGAAGTGGGCGTGGTCACTATATTCATTTTAAGACTATTTGTACCCCATGAGTTTGATATGAGAACCTTTTGTAACAGCCTCCATCAAGAACAAGGGCTTTCTTTAAGGCTTCAGCAGCATAGTAGCCATGGACCTTGTCCCGCCTAACTGTAATGTATGATTTTGTATCGGTCAATTTTAGTTGCAACAAAATTGTACAGCCCAAGAAAGGAGAGTGTAGTTTAGCACTCCTCCTTCTGTTGGTTTTTAATTCTCTTTTGATGGTTCTTAGAATAGTCATTAAACTTCTTCTCAGCTGGGCCTCTACCTTTTTTCCCATTTGTTATCAATTTTTTGGCCAACTGAATAAATTTTTTATCGTAGAAGGCCCCTTTCTTCTCAGCTTTCTCGATAGCTTCTCGGGCTTATTTATCCACTCGCAATCGCTTTGCCTTCTCCTGTACCAACGATTCTTCTAATTTTATTTTTTCTCCCCTCAACTGGCTGTTCTCATCTTTAAGCTGATGTACATTAACCTCGTTGTAATACACCTTAAATCGATACCGAGGGCCCGTTTCCAAATTGCTAAGAAGTGCATTTAATTGTCACGATTACTAGCTTTCTTGACAGCTTTCTGAAAACAGACTATTTTCTTTCTGAAGACTTCTGATATAAGGGTATTGATTATTATACCTCGTATACCTGATTGCTCAAACACTTTGTTTACAATTATTGAAAGGACCGACTCATGGTTTTCTCTGAAAACTTCTTTGCTTTGAAATAGTATAGATTAGTAAGCTGAAACGAAAAATTAATTAGGGAAGTTTACGAAAAATCCAGCGAACAAGCTTAAAAAAAGCATTTATTTAGACTTCATACTGCGATGAACTTCGCAATTCTTACTTGTTTATCTCGTAAGTAAACAATGGCAGATTAATTCCCGAAGTGCTTTCTGAGTTTCCCGATCCCTTTCCTACTGCTTTCACGCTCACAAAACAGGAAAAAATCAAAAGGAGGAAGATACAGCTGTTTTGAAACGCCATTTGACGAGGGTAAATCTGCTTTTTGTTCGACACTTTACATATCAAAACAAAGGAAATTTGTTCCTCTTTTTGATTCTGGCGGTACATTTTTAAATTGCGCTCGCGTAAAAGGGATATCGCCCGAGACGCTTCGCTCGGTTGTGTTTTGAACAAAAACGCCTTGTTAATTTCACGTAACCGCTCGGAGAAAAGGTTAAAATGACGAGGGAAAAACTTTACCTTCAAGTTAGAAAATTAGCGAAATAGGAAGCCAAAATATTATAGTTTAATATTTCAGAGGTACATTGAGTGCTTTTTCCGTAGAGAATCCGCACGATGGTAAAATGTTCGAAAATTACACTCGATTTGAGTGGGGCGTTGAAGTGGGCGTGGTCACTATATTCATTTTAAGACTATTTGTACCCCATGAGTTTGATATGAGAACCTTTTGTAACAGCCTCCATCAAGAACAAGGGCTTTCTTTAAGGCTTCAGCAGCATAGTAGCCATGGACCTTGTCCCGCCTAACTGTAATGTATGATTTAGAGAGGGTGAAAGGGTTTAAACATCCAAGTTGACAATCAAATAGAAGCAAATCACAAAAGATATCTGTCGATAAGCTTCCCTTCTATTTATGCAAGCATGCAAGGATGGGACAGCCACAACACAAGCACAACTGGAAGCATGCCTCCGCTAGCTGGATTCTACAACCAACGTTGCTTCTTGTGGAAGGTTTGCTTCAAAACCTCTTGGGTAAACTGGACATCCTTCTGAAACTTTAGATTGCAAATACAATGAGGAGATTAGAAGACTGAACTTGTGACACAGGGAGGAAATAAGGACACAGTGAGAGTCAGCCAGGGCGTTTGCAAGGATTATGTTGATTCCGTTAAGGTTATTCTCTCTCCCTCTCTCTCTCCTCCTCGCCCCCCTCTCTCCCTCTCACAGTCACCACCGCACCCAACAAATTGATCGACAGTCAACACTACAAACGAATAAGAAGGAAATCGCATTCCATCACTCTCAAATTTTACCCTCACAACCACGCATTTTAATCTATCATTCTTAAAAATTTTTATTTACTTTAAAACGATTCAGGGACTGATAACCATCATTTTGCAACCTCTGTAACTTCTCGGTTATATTCATTAAATCCGGTTCCTTCTCATTAGGAGTGTTACTAGTTACTTCTCATCACTCCTGATGAGAAGGAACCAACGACTAGTTTTGCTGCTATTCCTTATATTCAGGGTGTTACGGAACCCATCAAGAGAATTTTCACGATGAGTCCGCGAACCGTATGAGAGATTTCTTTATGAGCGAACTCTTATGAGCGGACCTTTCATCGAGAAACGTGCTATATCAACTGAGCTATCGAGAGAGGCATAAACGCAAATCTGATCGTATATGTAGACGTGATCATAAACCAAGAAGAGTGCCAATGCGAAGTTTGAAAAGTTTTGTGGAACAAGAGCAGAAAGGTTAGAAAATTTGTCCATGCCCTTATGCTTTCATCTAAACCCACATCATCTACACTAAACTGATATGTAAATGGTAAAAACTATTGAATAAAACGACGTTTAAGTTTAGCTGTCGTGAAAAAATCCTCAAAGTATAAGAAAGATATAGTATCGTGCCGGTCAATATTTGACAGCGTTTTCTTGTGATAAACTGATGTGTTCATGGGAGAGTGAGACTTATGTAGCAAATTGTTGCAACTATGAACTAAGTAGAGACAAAATCCCGGTCCTCTAACATATGTTAACCCTGACAGAGAAATAGCAGCTCCATATACTCAAGGTAACGAGTTCGTTTTTACACAGAATGCATTTCAACACTGTGTTGCAATGAGTTTGTGCTCTTTGATTTACTATGACACATGGGAACAGCTCTGCAAATGAACTTGTACTTCACAAATAAATTTTTATTATTGGTCTTGTTGGATGATAATTTCTACCGTTATACCCGTGAAAAATTATCAGTGTGATTAGTTGATATATAGTCTTATTGTTTTTTTAGAGGGCACGGTAACGAATCTTGCAATCTGATTGGTTCTTTACCCGGTCAGTATTTTCCTATCTCTGCCCACGGGCCACGGTAACGCTTTCGTGAGTCGCCGAGTACATCCCAACTTTCGTTGTCATTTTTCATAAATATACCTCGTTTTCCGGCTGGGCAGTATTTTTAAGCAAACACGTCGGTCACTACCTCGAGCCGATAAATAACTTATGAATCCTCCCTTTTCTCTCTATCAAATCACTTTGGTTGACAGAAAAATATTGGTTTCAGAATGAATTTGTATAAACAATAGTGTCATACGTTGGTTGACAAGCGGCCTAAAAACCGTCTGCAATTAATTTTTATCGTTCACAAAAAGTACCCAGAAAGTTGAAACGTGAGGTATTTGGTTACAGTTAAACTGAACGATGGAACTTTCATTCATTTAGTATCTGAATTTTCTAGAGCAATTTGTTCATAGTAAAAAAAAAAGCGAGCGAAGTTTTAATTTAAGTTCTACAACAAATATACGCTCCTGGTGAGTCTTTCCAATTCCGTTCAATTTGGACATTTGTACCTTAAATTGCACAACAGAAATTGAAGGAATTGAGAAAAGGCTGCATCAAATTCCCTTGTGTCTCGTTGGAGTGTGCCGTTCGAATTTAGTTTTTGTGAAGGAAAGATCAGAGTTAAACACGCCATTACAGCAAACAAACGAGCAAACTCTTACAACTTCAAAATAAAAAATTGAATTTACTCACAATTACTTTCCTCGCCGTTTACTTAATGAACAGAGGTAAATCTTCGTACATGAATGTATGGTCGATGAGAGTAAATAATACTTTCCGTTAGATCATTAACTGATTTTTAAGAAAACATTGTCGTGACAGTCCTTGCCAAACTAGTTCTGTTGGTTTTCAAATGTTCCTACGATTTTTTTTTTCTTGTGCGCTCTCTAATTGACAGGTGTCAGATTGTGACAGATACTTGTAAAAATAATGTTTCAAAGTTTGTTTGGAAGCCTTTTAAATCACCTTTATCGTTACGGAAATGAAAATGTTTCGCTGAGGCATCTCTCTTAAATTTGCATCACCTCTATTTCAACTACCATTTACTCACTCAAAAATTGTTCAGTTTATGGAAGATCTTGCCGTATTTACGGCCATAAATCATTCGGGTTCTTTCGGAAAGAATTTCGTCAAGTTTAAAAACAATAAATATGTTATTTACCGGCTAGGGGTCGGTCCGTATGGTGAAAAACTGTGACCTCGGTCTTGAAAATGCTGCCCTCGGCCTACGGCCTCGGGCAGTATTTTCAAGACCTCGGTCACAGTTTTTCACCATACGGACCTCCCAGCCGGCAAATAACATATATATATGAAAAAATATTAAAACAGTAATAATCTTACAGAGTGTCTTTTTCCTCACTGCTTATATACAGAATGAAAACACTTAGATAATTTTCAAATGCAAATGAAAATTTGCTATTACTGTAATTAGTAGACTCTGAATTTTTTGTTCGTTATCGACTGCTACAAACTAAATAGTAATTTTTCATTCAAGGGCGAATGAAAATAGTGGTTTTGATTAGAGTGATTTCAGTAAGCCTGGGTACTGCTGATGAATTAGAGAAAAGTTATTAAATGCTAAATGCTTTGTCACCTTTTGTTTCTTTGCATGTTTTAGAGTGATTTTCATTTGCCCATGAAAAATTAAAAAACGACTCTTTGGTTTGTAGTAGTTGATGAAAAGCAAAAGAAAACGAAAGATTCACAATACACCTCTAACTATTAATTATCCTATTCTTTCATGGAAAATAAAAATTTTTCTAAACACCAACAGTTAATTAGTACACACTAGGAGTAATGAAATCACTCTAGCCAATAAATTAAAATGTTTTAACTAAAGTATACTAGCCCTGTTACTCCAAATGGAAACAAACAAATTGAAGGGTAATAGTACAAAATATGCCTAAGTATATTTCACAGGTTCAAGAGAACCACTCTAACAACCCCATAAAATTAATAGTCCATCTGCTAATAAGCTTTGGCAGTGACTTTTTGTTTTCTTTTGGTGATAAGAAAAATAAACAATAGCTTTCCTTGGGTGGGTTAAGTGTCATCACACTAGCACTTGGGGCTCTATATAATTAAAAGCTATCTCAATCTGGAATCTTTTGTTAACCTAGAAAAAGAAATCATAAGAAGACAGCATATTTGGCAAATGACTTACCCCTCTTCAACCCCTTAACCCGCAAAACAAAATTTAATCAAGTCAAAACCGAAGAAAATGGTAATAATGTATAGTAAGAAGTACTGAAATAATAGCTAATAATGGCACTACCTACCCCACCCTACCCCACCCTATCCCAGAAAGGGATCTTCACACTATATAGCTCTCTGTGTATATACCGTATTCGCACGTGTGCAGGCCGCACTTTTTTCCAGATAAATTTTGCGCAAAATGGGGTTGCGGCCTATACATGGTATAACTTAAATATTTATATGTCTAAAAGGAAACTCCTTTAAAGTTTTGACGCAATTTTTCGTGCAACGCACGCGTATAGTCGGAACGCTTGTACAAGCATAGAAGTACACTGAAGAAGCAATTGCATGTCCTATGTGCTTATTGTTTGAATCAGATTTGAGATTCACATGGATTTTTCTGTCAAATAATTTATTAATTAGGTTTACTTACAACGGAGCTTGGTTTCTAACGGAAACAGAATCTAAGAACATCAAACACTGCATAGAAAACGCAACATAAACTTTCGTATGCGATCGAGTTGAATCCGCCGCTATCTCTGATATCATTAAAGGGCAAGGCCGCTAAGCTATGTTTGCTTGTGTTCTCGATCACGTACGCAACTTCACGCGATCATTACTGAGGAAATAAAACAAAATGTTAGTGTACTTGGAATACAAATCTAGCAAAAGTTACCAAGATATCTTTTCTTTTTAACAGGGCGTGAAAATAATTATTTTTTCTGATAGCCATTTAGCTCCTAAATTCTTCAGAGTGGTAGCCAATTCAAAAAAAAGTTAGTTGCCATTTTCAAAGACAAACAAAACCTTTTTTTACACTGTCAGTGTTCTAGATTGACCCTCAAAAATTAAGTTTGGGGAAAGGATCTTTAACGAGCTACAAAGTGGACACTAGAATGGTTGATATACAACCTTTAAGCTCAACTAAATCCAAGATGGCGTCGATGGCGTTTAACACAAGCGACTACATACAGGAATGGCTCCGACCTGTGATTGGATGATAAAAATAGTAAAAGTTCATAAGTTATATCTTAACTCCTTGCACGTGAGTATTGTTAACCGCGTGTACCGAAGCGGAACAATGAAATATCGATGCGAAAACACCGACGTGTCAAACAAGAAATGGCTACTTACATAGCGTAGATAAGGCAGAGTCTATCTTCTTCAGCTAGGTCGTTCAGCGATATTCCGGCGATGAAAAGTCATCCGCTGCCAATTTCCGCTGACAAAACTAATTTAGTCTGTCTAGGCGTACGACCAGAGACTGGAGCCATTCCTGTATTTCACCGCTGACAGGAATGGCTCCAACTCATGCGTATATTAATTTTTTGGTTCTAAATAATTTATATACAGATAAAAAGTGAAAGAGCTATTTATTAGGTTCTTCTTATGTTGAAGTCTACAGTGCTTGCAAATGAAGCCCTCTTTTATTTCTACAGGGCCATGTAGTTTCTAAGTTTTAAAATAATGCAGCAACTGCATACCATGTTTGAAAGATCACGCAAGGTTGCGTGACGCTGCCACCGATGTTTTTAATTTACAGTATGCTCTACTGGAGAAGTATGGCTTGCCCGCAATCGAGGGAATTTTTTTTTGTGGAAACGGATTTTCTAGGTAATTGTTCACATGAAGGACAAACCCATTCATCGGGTTCTTGATCTATTTTTGCACAACACCCAAAGGAAGAAAGTCGCGGATTAATTTTGCTTGGTAATTTCTAACAACTCCACTAGACCTAAAAAGGGAAAAAACAAAACAAAACAAAAAAAGTGTCTTACCAGTTAAACCAGTGGCAGTAGCCCTCGCACTGAATCATATCGAAGTACCTTGACTGTTTGCAGTGATAGCACAACCAATCTTCGAACAGTTTTTGGCTATAACAAGAAAGAGTAAAATGATTTTATAAAACATGTTCCAAAATTAATGAAGGCTGTTCATCACATGACATAGTATTGGAACGAGTATATCTCATTAGTTATCGTATCACACTACTGTTTTAGACAAGGTATTTATACCACTTAAATTTAAGAAAGAATGAGTGGACCATAAACTACATCCTAACCTAATTTGCCAACTGCTTTCCAGGCATCATCTGTAAAAAAAAAACCTCTTCAATTTTTCAAATTTGAAAATTTTCAGCTAAAACCGCGGCTCCCAAAAAATATTTCTCATCTTGCCTAATAAATTTTCAAAAGAAATTTTCAAATTTTCACAACTTTGCCTATTCCTGCTCGTAGGTCCAGGTAAGCCCTTATGGTCACTGGTCATAGCTGCTAACAATGGTTTATAACTATACGCGTTTAGTGTTACCTCGTAAAACTCCCCGAAGAAGTTACGAGAGTTAGACGAAACGCGTCAGAGAATAAAGAAGTTTTACAACTACTGTTCGTACAGCACTGCTCACCATTTTAGTTTTAAATTTTTAAAATTTTTTTTTTAAAAATTACTAAAAAGTTATTGAAAAAAAATTAATAAACGGTCGAGTTGGAGCTATTCCTGTCAGCGGTGAAATACAGGAATGGCTCCAGTCTCTGGTCGTCCGCCTGAACTGACCAAATGAGTTTTGTGAGCGGAGCTTGTTAGCCGATGACTTTTTCATCGCTGGAATATCGCAGAACGACCTCGCTGAATAAGAAAGGCTGCCTTCCCTTCGCTAAGTAAGTAATCATTTCTTTTTTTACAGATCGGTGTTTTCACTCGCATTGATATTTCATTGTTCCGCTTTGAGACACGCGGTTAACAATTGCTGGTTTTCACGTGACGTCACTAAATTTCAGACTTCAGAACTATTGATCCTCCTGAGATTTTACTTTCATGATGTATTAGAGCAGCTAAAAACTAATATTTAGACAAATTTTCACTCCAAATGGGTTCTTGGTTTAGTGATAGACTACTCTTGAATTTCTAAGCTTTTGCGTGACGTGCCTTTACATGACGAGCGAGAGAGCTGTTATGTTGGTTTAAAAGGTGACTTATTTAGGGAAATTCAGCTATCTGAACAGTTCTTGTATTAGAATAAAGTATTATTGTTACGTTTATGAGTTCTTAGAGAGATAAATTCACGCTTTTGTAGCAAAACTCAGTGACAGATGTTTCTGCTGGTTTCCGGCCGCCATGTTGGTGCCCATCTAGGTGGGCACCAGCATAGCGGCTCCATACAAATCTCTATAAATTTGGGAAAAACGTTTCTCCTCATATCTTCCGTAAGAAAAATTGCTGTGACCTGAATCTTGGCGAGAGTCTTTACATATCTAGCTTCTTTCTATTTCCAGATTCTAGACTAAATCGATTGAACGGTTTTTATTTTTTATTTTGATCTATTTTGAATGGCGTGACACTGAAAACCAGCAATACTCACGGGCAAAGAGTTAAGATATAACTTATTAACTTTTACTATTTTTATCATCCAATTACAGGTCGGAGCCATTCCTGTATTTAGTCACTTGTGCGTTTAACTTTGTACTTCGCCTACTTTACATTGCAACTTTTCGAAATTCTGTTGCATAGTCGCACATCGGGCATTCAAACCTTACATTTTGATGGCCCTGGTCAGTTTTAACTCGCCACTGGCGACCGCCAATGTTAAGCCCTGTAATTTTATAAATTGTTAAATACAAGTTATTTTCATTGTGCTGCATTTTTTTAATTTTTAAATTTTCATTATTTACCAACTGAATGCAGGGTTTTTCTTTTCAGCTACTCTGGATAAAATCATGAGTAATAATGGAAGACGTTTTTCAAAGGATATCACAAGAGAACGTAAGGACGCAAAAAATAAGGTTAGTGCAAGTGCCAAAAATACCCCTAGATGTCTATATACTGTTTTAGTGCCCTTTTCGCTGAAGTGTAATAAAAAGGAAACCAAAGAAATCACAACACCAATCATAGCAAAGACAATGTCACCATGATCAAATGTGAACTCGAAGTAAAAACAAGCAAAGTGCTTGAAGTACGGGAAAATACCTAGTTGCTATTGGTTGTTGTTTTGAATCACATAGTTAGGGAAAGTGGCCAAGTTTTCAATACCAATTTCAGAGTGAAGTAAAGCAAAACCAAAGGGATTGCTTTGGACAATCAATTGCAAAATTTTCCTTCTCCATAACCATAATTTGTTAATACACACTGCAATCTTAGTGTTTCAAGCAGTTGTATGATTTGTTAACCAATGTATGACAATCACATGTGGACTCTCTTTCTCATGGATAGCTTCTCATCCCTCTTGCTTTGGAGAGTCAGCAGGATGATGAAGTGTTGGACTACAGGTTTGTTATACATCATTGCTGTTACTCAAGTGGTATTTGTGTTTGTTTATGATATTGCATGGACATAGTATCCTCATGCCATTGGTAGTTTCATGCAAACTTGTCCTAAAACCACAGAATGTTACTGGTGGTTAGAGAGTCCTTATAGTAAAAAATTTAAAATGTGGGCACTTGAAATTTAGGATTGTCTTTAAGCTTTGTATTTTACCAAAAATGAGGGTGCTTTCACTCCCAAGATTTGATTAGCAATTCTCCTTACTGTCTGCCATACCATTGTTGTGATTTCAGTTCCAAGAATTCAGTAATTGGTCGAAAACTCAAATTGACGGATGGAGATTTCAATGAGCATGATAAACGGATAGATGACGTTTTATGGAGTCGGTCAATGTCCCGGGAGCCTATTAGAAAAAATGGAGATTGCTGTTTTGGATCTGTGGCGAGGAACATTTTTCGCATTACAAGTACAGGAGAAACAGATTGCCAAGTGGTTGAGCATTTGAGTAAGCTTGGTCTTTTCAAACTTAATGAAGACAGTTTAGTCACCAAACTAAGAGAATTAACTGTTTCAGAGTGGTCAGGAGAGAACAGGCAACACTATAAAGACTTTCTCCCGGACAGTGTCAATTTTGAAAATGAAGTTAAGCAGTTTTCCCAGCCTGGTTACTTTACTGGAGAGCTGGGAGATCTTATGGTTTTAGCAATGGCAAACGTCTTAAAAACGTCAATTGAGATCTTTTCATCTCAGGAAGACCAGCCAGTTATAACTATAGAGCCACGTCAACAGTTACATGGTATGCCTCAGTTACTGTTATCATTTAATGCTTCTGGTTCTGGGCACTACGATTATGTCTGTCGAGAAAAAGATCTCTCAAAGCCTGAAGGAAAGATAAGCAAAGAAGAAAGAGAAACACAAGGTAAGGTGTTCTGCTCCCGTGGAGTTGACAGGAAAGGCCAAGGGCCAGTACCAAATGTTAGCAATAACGTAATTAGTTCATTCTCAAGCAGGTGTAACTGTCTTAAAGCTCGAGTAAGTTGTGCTGGAAGTTGTACATGCCGCGGCTGTTCAAATCCAATGTCAATCTGAAAGTGTAAATATTGAGTGCGGTGCACCATGAAAACGGCAAAAGTATGATTTTCCGAACTTGAAAAAGTGTACCTCGCAAGCCTACCTTGATATGAAAGGAGAACTTCCACAAGAGCAAGCACTGATGAGGGAGGAGTTCTTTGTCATGGAAGAACTTATACAACTGTCCCTTGCAAGTGGGAAGTAACTGAGTTCTTCTTCTCTGCTGACCCACTACAACCTTGTTCAATCACGAGTTCTATTTGAAATCATGAGGGTGACTTCAGACCAAAACCCACTCAGGTCAATTATGATTTTTCTTATGAAATTTGGGATAAATCAGAACTCGTAAAGTTTGGAGTGGGAGTTCTATATGAAATTATAAGTATGATTTCAGACCAAAATCCACGCAGTTCAATTACCTTTATTAAGCAGAACCAAGTTCATCCATAAAAGTCGTAAATAGTCATTGCTGATTTTTGCTGATTCCTAAAGAGAAGTTATTGAATTTCAGATGGTATAATTTTATAAATTGTGAAATACAAGTTATTTGCATTGTGCTGCATTTTTTCATTTGTAAATTTTCATTATTTACCAACTGAATGCAGGGTTTTTCTTTTCAGCTACTCTGGATAAAATCATGAGTAATAATGGAAGACGTTTTTCAAAGGATGTCACAGGAGAACATAAGAACACAATAAATAAGGTTAGTGCAAGTGCCAAGAATACCCTTAGATGTCTAAATACTGCTTCAGTGCACTTTTTGCTGAAGTGTAATAAAAAGGAAATCAAAGCAATCACAACACCGATCATAGCAAGGAAAATATCACCATGATCAAATGTAAACATAGGCAAACTGCTTGAAGCACCAAAAAATACAATTGACCTAGTTGCTATTGGTTGTAGTTTTGAATTGCATAGGTCACGAAAGTGGCCAAGTTTTCAATACCAATTTCAGAGTGAAGTAAAGCAAAACCAAAGGGATTGCTTTGGACAATCAGTTGCAAAATTTTCCTTCTACATAACCATAATTTGTTAATACACACTGCAATCTTAGTGTTTCAAGCAGTCTTATGATTTATTAACCAATGTATGACAATCACATGTGGACTCTCTTTCTCACTGATAGCTTATCATCTTTCTTGCCTTGTAGAGTCAACAGGATGATGAAGTGTTGGATGACAGGTTTGTTATACGTCATTGCTGTTTCTCAGGTGGTATTTGTGTTTATGACATTGCATGGACATAATGTCCTCATGCCATTGGTAATATTAGTTTCATGCAAACTTGTCCTAAAACCACTGAATATTACTGGTGGTTAGAGAGTCCTGATAGTAAGAAATTAAAAATGTGGCCAATTAAAATTTAGGATTGTCTTTCAGTTTTGTATTTGACAGAAAATGAGGTTGCTGCTTATGCTCAAATGCTGTGTCCGAAAAGAAATGAAATTAGATAAGTGCCCTCCCTTTGATGAAGCATCCCACCTTTGATTAAGAACCCCACCTCTTAGCCTTTCACTCCCAAGATTTCATTAGCAATTCTCCTTACTGTCTGCCATACCATTGTTATGATTTTAGTTCCAACAATTAAGTATTTGATTGGCAAATAATCCTCAAGTTAACATTTTCTTTATTTTTATAACTTGTCCGTTTAATGATGTATCAATACTGCGAGGAAAAATTCTGTCTTGGTCACTCATGGGAATTTGAGGGTTGAGAAGCATTCCTTGTCTTGTGCTTAATTTGATGTGCTAATTAACAGATTTGCAATATCTGCAATTGTTATTGAAACATTTATATTTAAATGCCGTCAAGTGTTCTTATCACCAACTACCCTTTATATACAGATATAGTTAAACTGATTTGTTCTTTTTATAGCGGTTATTCGGAGTCTCAAGGAAGCAAAGCATACCTCGCTGGAGCCACTGCGATGTGCAGGTAATTTAGAAGTATATGATACAGTACAGCATAGAAGCAAGCTGACTTTCTTCACAGACTAGTTTGCGTGTAAGAATTATTGTGCAATACTGTATACCGTAATCAAAGTGTGAGTGTGAGTGCTAAACAGAAAAGGCAGAAAAGGCAGAAAAGGGTTTTTTAGTCAGTAAGTACCTGAAACCAATTTGTACCTTTCAAGTAGGGAAAAATGGTTCTGAATTTTTTGTTTTGGTGATTTACCCTCTTTGTAAATTACCAAAACACACAGGAAGAAGAGAGAAAGTGGAAGGTCAAAGCTTTATGCCAACAATAATTCTTAAAAATAGAACACAGACAACAAAGAAATTGGGGGACATGGAGAGAAATTAAGTTATTTTTAAATGCACTGATGGCATTGGTTTTAATTTGATGAGGAAATTGTGATAGATTTTTGATGAATGCATAAATTCATGCAGCAAACACTTTTGAGTAGTGGATGCACATGGGAATTTGCTTAATACAAAAGATGCATAAGAGTTGCACGAAGCGATAGCAGAGAGTGACTCTAGCTTTAAGTTAGTTGTGTTATATTGGCTTTTTGGTCCTTCATTTTCCTGTGATTTGATTGATCACTTTAAGAAAGCCTTGAAATCTTATGGGTAGTGTACTTTTAGGGTTGCTTTCTCACTGGTTGGGAAAAACGTGTGATTTACAGCTAAAACATGTGCAATTAGTGAATAAATTGCACCGCTTTTAGCTAATCATATTGCAAGGATCACCAGTAATTTCAAAATGGATGTAAAACAAACTTGATAATTCAGTCACCCACTGTTTTTGATGATCTTGACAAGGCATTAATTAAAGTACCGTATTTACTCGCGCATAAGTCGACCTTTTATGACCGAAATATCAGCCCAAAAAACCACCCTCGACTTCTACACGAGTCATACACAAAGACCTGACACAAGCAATCCAAGAAATTAGCATAACAATTGTCTGAAGTCCGTTAGGAAAACTGAGTTTATAAAACCAGTTTGAATTGTGCTCGTGTTTCGTCACTCTTTGTAACAGCGCATTCTTCGTCCACAAAAAAGTTTGAAATGATAAATTTTGAGAGGCTATTGTGTCTTCGGACTGTAGAGTAGACATTTTTTCATACAGCTTCGCTGTTGTTTACAGTGCTGAGCTTTCGATTTCATCGAACGATTACAGTAGCTTAATAACCTGGCAAGTGCCGTTGTCTCGCGCGGTCTTGCTTTTTACGCGCGATCCTTCGAAGCTATTCGGTGTTCCTTCGGTTTACTTAATCCACTTTCACACTCAACATTAAGATAAAGGTTAGTTAAATGCAAGATTTCATTTCCAACACATTCCCAGAAATAAGAGATTAAATTTTGGGCTATCTGTCTGAATTTTACTTCTTCGATTAGAAATGATAAAAAATCCGATTTTTGACCTTAAAAATGGGGGGTTGACTTATATACGAGTTCGACTTATACACGAGTAAGTACGGCAATTCACTGATGAAAGCTGTTGAGGGCTGTTCAATTCCAAAAAACAAGCTTAAGGGTTGCTACTTAAATTCAGGCCCTTGTTTACACCATCCCTACTACAAAGAAAATTCATCCCAACAAAATAATGTTGAAGGTGTAGAAATCGATGAAAGTGAAGACGCATCGAGGGAACTGACAGTAACTGGTAATTAAAATGATATTAATGCTATACTATATTGAAATTGGGTTCCTAAAATGCGTGCTAGCATTTTAAGAAAACTATGCCTATTTTGAACTTTCTTACTGCATATGGTAGAAACTTTGCATTTATTATTATTGTGAGCAAATTCGTGAGTTGACAGATGACTTACATGATTTTTTGGATTATGTTTAATGTTATCTGGTTTAGGAAATTTTGTGGTTGATTGTCATATCTAGAGAACAAGCAGTAGTTCAGTGTTCGCTAATGTAGCAAAGAAACAAAGTAACGTTGGGATAAGAAGGCATTACAATTGAAATGATCCAGCTATTAGATTTGACAAGGGTGGATGATGTCATGTGCTCTAAACATTTATCATTTTTGTTTCTGGTTCAAAAGAAAAGGTTAGAAGTAAATGTGGGTGAAAAGTGAAATTTACTGTCTATCATTGGAAAATCAAGGCAATACTGTCTTAATCAAAACATTAATTTTTCCCTCTTTATCAAATGAGACAAACGCGAATGACTTTTGAATGATATAACTAAGCCCAGATCGCCATCGTCATTTTGGATTTCCGCCTGGGTAGATTTTGGTCACGTGCTAGGCAACGTATAATCAAGAACAAGATAGAATTTCATTTCAGGCCTATTTATTAATTTTGTGTTGTATAACTTTCGCATTTTAGTACGTAATATTTCTTTTGAATCTTCAAATTGTCTTGAAACTTAAAAGAAAATTGTTCTTTAAAAGTTCACTGAAAATCGGTAGCCAAAGTTATTTGTTTAGGTGTTATTTGATTTTCGTGTTAACCTGTAATTTCGTCAGTCGCAAGCACCTTTTGTTGCTTCACGCAGAAAAAACGCACGATACGAAATGTAATAATCGATTTTGTCCCCAATCTCACGCCATAATAGAAAAACCTTTTGAACACCTGTAAACTCCGAGCGCTTCCGAGTAAGTGATATTTTTAATGAATCTTCGGATTGTTTTCAGGTTCAAGGATTGTAAATTACAATTTTATGAAAAGCGAAGGTTGTTCTCTTATTTCAGTGTGAACCTTCGCACGCCTGCCAGTCGCTAGCGCTGCTTGTTGAAACTAAAACGAATAAATATAAACTCTTTTAAGATTATCATTGGCTTCTTTTTCACCCCACCACTATTCTTAGCAACAAAGGTCGCCATTTCGTTTGCTTATTACTCGCCAAAAACTATCAAATGCGCTCAAAAGCCTAAAATCGAGAAAAAGTTTACATGAATCGACCAATCGAGCGAGCGAGTGAGTACCATTCTCCACATCATATCTACAACTCGCTCTTGCGCATGCGCGCAATTCACGAGTTAAAAAGAGGCTCTGAGAATAACAGCAGTGTTTTAATGTAGCTAGAGCTTTATAGTGAAATAAACAAATTCTCCCAGAGTATCATTATTTTTTGCTATAATTAGAATAAGTATGCGTCATAGCAAGATTTCTTTTCCAGATTGCAGGAAAATACGCTTCTGGGAGACTAACGTTTTAAAAATTTCCTGGGGAAGCATGCCCCCGGATCTCCCAGAGGCTCGGGCCTTTGGCCCTCAATTTTACAGGGTACCCGCCTATTCACGAGACAGTGACCTTCTACTTCAAAAGTTAAGGAAAACCCTGTTGTTGTTGTTGTTTTTTTTTTGTTGATTACCTATGGATTGCTGCCTGGACAGTGTCTTGGAAAATAAAGGCTTTCTGTTAATTTAATTTAATTTTTTGAAAAGAATAGTGCAGTAAGAAATTCAAAAGGTTTCTGCGAGTACTATGGAAAAACAACACAAACCAACAAAAATTTCTTGGAAATATTAGGAATATTTGATTTGACAATACATGGCCATATACTTCAGTGCACATGTAGCTAGAAAAAGTTGCTCAAGAATGCTGTGAGTAGAAATGATGCCTAATTAAAACTATCATGAACCATGAGAAATGATTACGTTGAATTAGAGTATGTCTAAAACTGGGTGATTGTTTATGAGAGTGCATGATTCTTTGTATTCAAATTCAAGGATAGTTGGGACTTTCATTGACTATGATAAACCTGTGACTGTTTGAATGGGGTTTTACACTGTACCTCTACCTAAAATCTTTGTATGCAACTTATCACATGTCCAATTATGGTTAAATAGCATGAGCTGCAGCAAATTCTGTAAGTCATATCTTGCCTGTGTCTCCGAAATACATTGGCTTAGTTATAGGAACCAATTTCAATCAACATTCATGGTAAGAACAGGAATATTTGAAAGTTTTAGTAGGCTGACCCTTTCCCTCCATACACAGCATGCATTGAAATTTCAAAATGACAAAAAATAATTTTTGGTCTGCAAATACATGCCATGACAACTGGAAGAATTGAACAGTACCCAACAAGTCATGAACAATATCTTCATTACAGGGGAAGTTCTGCTTCTCAAGGAAAGCAAGCAATGGAAGTTGTATCTGAGAGTGACAAAAAACAGTCTACGTCCGAAAAGTCCATTGGAGTAACAAGGAGTGACAGGTAATAGAACGATATTGTCATTGAAATATCAGGAAAATTTGATTTGACAATACATGGCCATATACTTCAGTGCACATGTAGCTAGAAAAAGTTGCTCAAGAATGCTGTGAGTAGAAATGATGCCTAATTAAAACTATCATGAACCATGAGAAATGATTACGTTGAATTAGAGTATGTCTAAAACTGGGTGATTGTTTATGAGAGTGCATGATTCTTTGTATTCAAATTCAAGGATAGTTGGGACTTTTATTGACTATGATAAACCTGTGACTGTTTGAATGGGGTTTTACACTGTACCTCTACCTAAAATCTTTGTATGCAACTTATCACATGTCCAATTATGGTTAAATAGCATGAGCTGCAGCAAATTCTGTAAGTCATATCTTGCCTGTGTCTCCGAAATACATTGGCTTAGTTATAGGAACCAATTTCAATTAACATTCATGGTAAGAACAGGAATATTTGAAAGTTTTAGTAGGCTGACCCTTTCCCTCCATACACAGCATGCATTGAAATTTCAAAATGACAAAAAATAATTTTTGGTCTGCAAATACATGCCATGACAACTGGAAGAATTGAACAGTACCCAACAAGTCATGAACAATATCTTCATTACAGGGGAAGTTCTGCTTCTCAAGGAAAGCAAGCAATGGAAGTTGTATCTGAGAGTGACAAAAAACAGTCTACGTCCGAAAAGTCCATTGGAGTAACAAGGAGTGACAGGTAATAGAACAATATTGTCATTGTTACGCTAAGATTGGCTCATTTTAATTTGAGAACTTTCCCTTTTCTTTTAAATATTAATTCAGATAATTCAGCTGTGTACATGGTCAGAAAAGCTACAATTGCAGATTTATCTCACACATACACTGTATATTAAGAGTTTCACAAACTTGTCTTAGCTGGGATCAAAATGTTTAGAAGTTTCAATATTGTTTTAGAAAGTGAAATGTGTGAAACTCAGCCTTAAAAAACTAATCTCTCCCAAGTGATTAAAGGCAGCAACCCAATATTTAAGTAGTTGTATGGACCCATGTTGAATGTTGGGTGATCACAGGACAAATCACATTCACAAACTTTTCCAGTGTTCAACACACATCCTAAGTGGGCAGTTAGGTGGTAAATCAATGGAAAGTGCAGTCTTCTACTCTTCTAAAAACGTTGTAAGTTTAGGGGTACCCTTTTTTTTTATTTGACAAATTTTTTACCTTAGCACCTTTAATAGTGTATGTGTACTATTATTGTGTGCATGCACCATTGGTTTTATTTCCTGTAAGTTTTCCCACAGTGAATGGACTATTAATTTTTTAGAATTAGTATAATTCTGGAAAATATGTAATGATCTTTTTCGTCAGTTGATTAATTCTCCAGTTGTTTGTAGAATTGTCAATCTTGATGCATTCAGATTAGCATTCAATTTTTGGTCCTGTTTGGCTCAGGATTGATGCAGAAGACAAATTGTTGTTAACTGTCAGTGTAGGTGTAAGACATTTCTAACTGAAACATTTTCTTGTTCTTTGTACTCAGGGAGTGCTGTGAACATCATCTAATTTGTAAAACAACACTTGCTATTCCTTCGAGAAATAACAAGGAGACAACAAAAGGAGCCGCAGGTACTGAAGAATTCAGTACCATTGAGGATATTCTCATAACGTGCAATGCTCTCTTAAATTCTGGCGGGGGATTGTTGGAAATAAAACTTTCCGAGCTCCAGAACGATGGCAGAAAGAAAGATTCTGTGGATAGTTTCTGGAAAAAACTTGAGCCCTCGTTAATTGAAATGATATATCCAGCAAGTTACGCCAATGTCTTTGATCGTTGTATACTGCCCAACCAAATTCAGCTCTTTGTAAATACTCCCAAACACTTCTGTACAAGGAAGTACAATTTATATGAATCAAGTGATGCATCCGTGCTGCCAGCCACTCATTATAAAGTTGCCGAAATTCTGGGGGAGAAACCACGAGATTCCGAGGGAGGAACTGATTCAAATGTTCGATTTGCACTGAAAGACCTTCCGAAGATACCAGAGAAGTTTCGTTGGAAAGAGCAATTTGACTTGACAGAGTCCAAACAACTTCAATATAAAAACTTTACATCTAGTAAGGATTTCTTAGCAAATCATGTTCATAGACAAAAAATCCGTAAACAGCTGTCAGCCTTTGGTAACTGTGACGGCGGAGTCATTCTGTTAGGAGTAAGTGATGACCAACAGGTTTTTGGCGTAGACTTAGCTAAAAATAAGAGGGACGATGTCGAAGAAAAGGTAAGCTCCCAAGTCAGGAAAGTTTGCTGTAACTTTGAGCCAGTAAAAGGTGTCCATTGGGATGTGGCTTTCTCTACCGTTACAGAATCTGAATCCAATTTTGTCATAGTGATTAAAATGGCAGGAATTCAAGGTTCTGGAGGAATCTTTGGAAAATGTCCTGAAAGCTACGAATTAGGAAGTGATAAGGATGGTCGGCACGTCGCTCGTCTTCTTGAATTTCGTGAGTGGAAAGAGAGAATGGAATCGGATTTGGCGTGGTGGCAACACAACAGCAAAGGTGTGTGCTTTCACCAATATATCTTTTTTAAGGGTAACTTATACTCAAGTTGGAAATGTTCTCAACCCATACTAATACTGTATTTTGGATTATAAGCTCAACAATTCGGTCAGTCATAGATAAGAGCCCGTAATTTGTCACTGCATGCATTGCGCCTAAACACCATCATTAGGGGGCAATTTCTGTGAGATGTGATGAACTAAAATTATTCAAGTGATCATATTTGTGTAATCTCAGGCAGTACACTTCTTTAGCTTGTATGTTTTGTTTAACCATTACAGTTCATGTGATAATACTCTGGAGAACTGTTTCTTTTAAATTTCCTCTCAATCACATGCACATGTACTCGTTAGGGTCGGTCAACACGAAGGGACTAGTCCCCGCGACTAGTCCTGGGAACCAAATCCCTTCATATGAACTTCCTATTTTCGTCCAAAAATCTTCCCAGGAATTCAAACCAGTTTTAATTCGTGGAATAATTCGCACGGACAAATTATCCAGGTCCCTGTCAGGCCAATAACTGATCAGTATTTTAAGTCCCATAACTCTTTTCGAACCTTAATATATGTCATATTTCATTCGGCATTGCCAAGAGGATCGTAGAGAATCAATCTTCAATTGGTTTGTAGTAAGGCCTTGTTTGAATAGCACCTGTTTTTCATCTCTGGATCAGTAGTATACAGAACCTTAAGCAATAAAAAATGCTTTAAATTGTAAGTGACTGGGCGATTTTGTAGATCGACAGTATGCTGTTTGATTGACCTGAACGTGTACTTAAATGGTTTGCTGTTCACTTGCAAAGTCGGTTTCACTGTTTAGGACCGCTCCTTTTTTGCCTTTGTGCTTCCCTGAATTTCTGAATGGGTAAACAAAACATACAAGCTGAAGAGGTCTTTAAGATGGAATTCATATTCTTAAAATACCTTGTTGATCATGACTGTCTTTGTCATTGTCACTCTACTTTGGCAAGTCTTTAGAAGTATACTATTTTCAAAGAAATAACCTCTTGCCAACCGAGCGTGAAAGTCACACTAGGGAGCGTTTGTCTGAGGTCGTCACAATATGGAGCGAGCGCAGCTTAAAAATAGACAAATAAAAATGAAAATACAATAAACGACCAAGGGTCATTGTTCCCCAGTACGATAAGACCAAGGTTGATTCGTAATTAATCAGGTCATAAGTTTTTTTCTAAAAGGAAAACCCACTCACGGTCACTTGAACACATAGGCTTCCTACAAGGCCTCCCTCTGTTAAACCACTTCTATCAAACAAGACTTTTTAGCAGGGCATCAAGTTCAATCCGGTTACCTTCATATTTAGCCACATTCTATATATATTCCACATTCCATATATTCTTTGAAGATTTGCGTATGTTTAGGTCAAATCATAGAAAAAATTAATCGTGTTGATTGACAAAGATCCCTCTTCAAAGCTACTGAGGCGGAGCCTCTTTCGCTTGCTCCCAGTGCATGATAATTGGGTTGTTCGATATCTGTCCATGAGTTAATTCAAGTGTTAAATTTCCTTAATACCCCTGGTATTTTCAGGAATGAAAGAAGTAACCTCAAAGTTTCAAGGGATGAAAATCTCCGAAGGATCTCTATTTACAATAAAAAATGGTGTCGAGGAGATAAAGGAATCTTTTTTCGTCGGTAAGCTGCGTAAAACGAATCTTGACAAATTGGAGCTCTATTAGTATCCTTGTAACGACTTGTTCCTGTTTAGCAAATATAAGAAAAGAATTGAATCCTCCTAATCTATTCAGTTTCCCCCTATTCAATTTCAAATCACTCCGGTTGTTCCGCTGTTCCGCTTTGTTTTGAATATCGTATGCAAAAAAAGTGTGCTTACTTAAAACAAAGGATTATGTGCTGAATAATAATCAACTTTATGAACACGATGTGCTTCATTTGCATGTTACTGTATTTGAAGAAAGAGGCATTTTCTCGACAGCTTGCAGACGGCAGTGATGCCTGATCACCTTGTGAAACAGATAACGCCGTGATGATTCTGAATATGATCAATTTTCAAAATGATCTTCATTTCTTTTTTGCAAACTATGTGATGATCATGAGCCTGAACTGTGTTGTAACAGTACGCAAACTTTTGCATTAGTCAGTGGTGGAGAATATTCACTCTACCTTCTGATTGTTATCTGTGCCGTGGTCATGGTCATGGTCTTTGCCGTGGTCATGTTGTCTGTTTGTTTGTTTTTGCGGGACAATCCTACCCTAGTCTTGCTGCATTAACGGCTTCAAGCATCATACATTATCTTGAGAAGAGGTTCTAAAATTCGTTTTCATTATATCACTGTGCAACAAAAAGCGCCGAAATCTGAGGTCCCGCATAAGAAATCCATGGCCAAGTAAATTGTTTTCAGACAGCTAAATCGTATTACATCAATTCACCTACACAAGGAGTTTGCTTCAAAACTCTTTACGGTATCTTATTAGACTCTAATTTTCCATCATTAGATTTTCCCTTTTTTTTTCTCTTCTTTAATTGTTTTATTGTCGCTTTTCGATTTTTATTTGCAGTTGACAAGGATTTCTCCATTTCACCGAAAGGTTTAGTGAACAACCTTCCAAGAGAAGCACAAGAAGTGATTAACCAGATCCAAACGGTTTGTCGAAGGACTTTCGATTGTGGATTACTAGTTGTGTCACGTTCTTGGCCTCGCGATACTGGAGGTAAAGCAATCGATGGGGTCATCTGCGACGTTCTTGTGGTCAGCAGAGGCATGGGTGGACTTCATCTTTACACCCTCTGTGATACAGAGGACGAGACCTATCAGCATTACAGCAAGAAAGCTACCCATGCAATTAAGAGAAGTCTTCTCGATCATGGCGCCAGAGGCCAGAAGTTTTACGTGTCGTTCCACGTAATCTCCTGTTGTGAACACGTAGAAGTCGAATTGCCATCACGTGACCAACGTTTTCCAGATTCGTATGACCTGGCGTCTTCCGAAGAGAAGCTAGACGAAATACTGAAAGCAATGGTGATAGGTCTTGCAGTGGTGCCCTCAACTCTGTCTAATAAAGTAGGTGTAACCATTTTGAACCTCCTGACCAACAAACAGTTCGAGTTGGTCTTTGAGAAGATTAACATGACCAGGAAATTATGGGTGAAGGGCGTCGCTGGAACAGGAAAGACTCTTGTAGCAATAGAAATCATAAAAAGAGTCCAGGACATTGAAAAGTTAAAAGGGCATGAAATACTTTATGTCTGTGAAAACGAGGGAATAGCCAAGCAAGTAAGGTAAGAATTGCTTATGAAATACGATTAAAGCTGAGGACCAGCTTATTTCTTGAAACCCTCCAACTACGTATCCGTTTGCTTCTCTCCTCTGTTAATTTTCTTCTCGTTTTTGCTGGTAAAGTCTCTATAGAAACTTCACCTGCTTTGTCATGACTGTGCGAGTAATTCCGTGACATTGGGTCATTGTGTGAGGCTAAATGTAATTTAAGTTAAAAACCGAGTCAATAAGGGGCCTCAAGAAAGGGTTGGAGCGGTGTCATGTGCTTCTGGTCAGTTTACTTTGTCCCTTTGTTTCTCCCCCCCCCCCCCCTTCCTCACACAAAAACACACGCACGCACACGCACACGCACACACACTCACACCCACGCACGCACGCACACAAACACGTACACACACACATGCACATTAGCGTAAGTTTTCATTCAGGACACAGGTTTGTCAGTGTTTTTTTTTCAATTGCTACCTTTAGGGAACCGATCCTCCAATACTGTTGACGAAGTGTTATAATACTGATTTAAATTATAGTGTAATGGTGATAGTATTTCGAAATACGTTTCAGCTTCTGTCGTCAATGATCGTTTGTTCCGGCTAGTCACTCTTACGAAATATTTCACTGGAAGACAACTCTTGGCCATTTGTTGTTCATTTTTCGCGTAGTTTTACGATAGAAACTAAGCATTTAAGACCAATTTCGCTAGAAGTGTGTACTCTATTTACCTTTGCCCAAGCGTCATTGGTGTATTGAGATTATAAGGACCAGTTTGTTGTTGCCTTTTTAATATAAGAATAGTTAAACTATTGTTTTACCTGAATAGAAATAGTACATCCGGAACCCCAGCAAAATAATTTCATTCACGTCATATTTCAGTTCGGAAGGTAATGCATTATTGTTTTGCTGTATTCGTTAGGAGAAGCTGTTCGTGTGATGTAGTTTGTCGAAAAACCTTCTTGAAGCGTGATTTTCCAGACGTCAAACATGTGATTATGGATGAAGTACATAACTTCCAGGAATCTTCGGAGGATACTGAATCCTGGTATGAGAAGGCAGAGCGCATTGTGCGACAGGATGGCTCCGACGAGCCAGGATACCTCTGGTTTTTCATTGATCGCTACCAAAAGAGTCACCAGCTTTCATCAGGTATTCCAGCCGACAACCAGCAGCAACCTCAGTTATGGTTAGACAGGGTTATTCGGAACTCGGAAAGCATATTTCGTTCCGCAGAAAAATTGCTCGGGGATAATGTTTCGAAAGCTGAGATTGGGCACGACTTCATCGGAGAAAAGGTAAGGGAAATATCATACTCATTTCCAGAAACATCCCAAATTGAAGTTCTGAGAGAAAATTTGCAGAAGCTTTTGGAAGAGGGCTACAGTCACGGTGATATCGCAGTACTGTTCTTAAAGAGGGAACGGATACCTCCTAAAACAGAACTCTCTGTTGCCTTGAATGATTCACCTTGGACGTCAGCGGATCAAAACCATATTGACAAGATAGTCATAAGCTCAGTCCTCAAGTACAGTGGTCTCGATCGACCTGTTGTAGTACTTGTGGATGTGAACCAACCTTTGCAAAAACACCAGCTCGAACCCTTCCTTTACGGCGCGATGACACGCGCCATGGTTAAACTCGTCATTATTTACTGCAAGAATTTATCCATTCAGAAAGCCATCGTACCAATTATTTAACTTAATAGAGCAAGGATTCTGTGGAGGGGCTTATTTGCTCATTGCAGAAAAAAGGGCAAACAGTGTCGCGATAATCTTGTAGGCGTATCGCGTGATACTTCATTTTCTAATTTAGTAATTAAGCAAGGGGTTTGTTGACAGTTGGTTTACTTAAGATTTAGGTGTACAATTGAGCGTAGCACTGTAATAGCAAATAAATATTGATTGTCGAACCAGCGCTCCGCAAAGATTTTCCTGAACGCATTGGAGAATTCTGTAACAAACAACAAAAGACTATATTTTTGTAAATATAATTTTTCTGATGTAGTTTTGTGATGATCCGAGACTAGCATTAATTACTATTTTGCCCACGCGTATTAGAGAGAGTTGTGGTTTGTAATTTGCAGCTGTTGCGATGGTGAAACATTAGTGTAGTCTAGCTCATAATGTAGATCAGAGTTGAATGTTCTACTAGGGATTAGATTTTTGAAATTTGAAAGTAGACTTGCCATTAACATTACATGTTCATGGAAAAAAAAGAAATAAAAGACAGATTTTCGAAAGTGCTATGTGCGACTTCATTGAAAGGCTAGATTTGCGTTTCGACTTAAGCGTAATCCAGGCAGTCTTACCACCAGATAAAACCTAACGGACCACATGGTGCAACACCCAATTTATTTTTGAGAGCAATATTATGTTTTTGTCGAGTTTATAAACAGTCTTGATTGTCGTTTTTGTTTAATGTTCCCTGAACTATTTTTAACCGTTAGCTTAATAAGAGAGACGCATCTTTTTAAAAGCCCGAAAAGCAGAGTTGACGATCTCTTGAGCATATTGCGTTGTTCTTGTTACGCAGCGCGACGTATGAAAAGAATTAAAAAATTAGACGTATTCTAAATCTATCAGTCGGCGTATCAGGTGCTCAAACTACTTATGTAATCTGATTAATTAGGCAAGAGAGCAACTTAAGCATTCTTATAATCATTCGTTGAAAATTTTGTTATCCAACAGAGTTTTGGCATCACCGCTTAGCGCCAGCATAGCAAATTCAGTAAAGGGAATTTGCTTTAAAAGTTTTGGCAAAAGAACAACATTACTCTGAAGTGCCGAAGAAATTTAAAATATAGAAGATATGCCTACCCGACGCCCCTCCTATCCCCTGAAAAGAAATCTGTGCGACTTGGAAAAACTCGGTAGTCCTAAGGAGAGTTTGCCATTTTGCTTCATGCAACAGGAACAATTTTTGCAGGACCGTAGCTAGCATGAGGCGAGACGAGGCAATTGCCTCGTCTTGATTTTGGCCCTAGATTGGTTTTTCTGAAGAAAAGTGCCACGGAAAGTGCTTAAAAGAGCATTTCTGAGCCTCCAGATTTCAAAATTTTCCCGAGGGGCATGCCCCCAGACCCTCCTAGCGGCTTGCGCCTTCGGCGCTCGAGACTTGACTCGTCTTCTTCTGAAGTCTTGCTAAGGCCCTGTTTTGAAGAAACATTTGATCTTATTTGTTCTAGATAAGTAAACAGCATTATGGTTAATGAAGAACAAAGGCTATGTTCGGTGTTCGGTGGTGCAAAATGTTTAATAAAATACGGTTGTATCGCAAATAAGCGATAGAAAACAGGATAAATTCGGAAATATCTAAATTTGAACATATTTTCATGAACGTGGCATTTTTGTCCCTGTCCATCTATTTGCATGAAAGACATTTAGTAAAACGAATCGAGCTCAATACTTATCAATAGGAATGCAAATCAAACCTAGGCTGGTTTTAATGTCTTAACTGCTTTTTAAAGAGGACGATTTTCCGACATTGTTATGCTGTTGACATTGTTTTGAATGTTGGGGAGCGGTTAATGTCGGAAAATTCTCGCCACGGTATCTTTTTCAGAGCTCTGAATGACCATCCCCGTAGACTGAGATGGTGTTTGAATAGAATCCATGATGTTTCCTCGTATCTTTTTAACTGTCGCTCAAAGTCAGTTGTAAAAAATAATGAGCAAAAGTGTCTCTAGAGCATCTTTTTAAAACACTAAATTGACCTCGCCTGTAGAGTGAAATTTGTTTCCCTTTCTCTGAGCACGAGAAAACGAAAATTGGAAAGCGTTTGTTGCTTTGTCGGTTACCTTTTCCTGCGATACATTTCAAGGCACATTATTTATATTGAACTGAGCCATCTGTAGCCTTAAATGAGAAGGGTTTATCCGGTCTTAAAACTTAAAAGCAAATTAAATGACACATTTTAGACACTTCTTTTCCTCCTGAGACTTGAATGAGAATCTTAAAAAAGCTCGACACTAAATTGACATCTTTATACATAAGGAGTCCTCGGTAGATCTTGATGAAGAAGCACCATACGTGCAAGCTTAGAACTAGGCCTTATATAAGCTTTACATTTCGCAATAAACAGCTGAGAGGCTCTTTGGCCTCCTAGTTTATCTTGATGTAAATTGTTTTAATTGAAATTTAAATCCTTCTCGAATGAGAGCTCGAATGGAGAACACTGAAGCTCCATAAGACGAAAGAAAAATACTCCATACTGAGACTTGATTCATTTTTCAACAACATACGAGAGAAAATAACACTATATTGCTAAATACTGTTACTGAGACTTAGTCAAGAATTAAATTCAATACAGACAATAAATTTTTATTTAAAGGAAATTATCATTTTGTCATAAGTCTCACCTCACACATGCAACACATATTTAATTGTTGCGTGGAATCGAGTATTTTACTCACGATATATACTGTCTTTACGTGATGCACGGAAATGCTTCAATTTTATATTTGTAAAGAATATATATCATTCTCAAAGAATATTAAGATAAATGCGCTGCGTATTTCGTAGGATCGCGATTATCACGGTAAATATAATTTTTTGCTGAGGTCATCATGACACGAAACAGAAAAGAAACACGTATTTTTCTTGTGTGAAATCGCTAATATAATTCATTTCTAGAAGTGAACGAAAGCTGTTAATGTCGTTTGTAAATCGTAAAAGCAAAAATAAGCTCTACTCTTTGGAAACTTTTTTTTTTCCATCCTCAGACTCATTCAAGTAGAGGTCTGCAGGACTTGCCGCTGAATTGACAACTTTTCACAACAAGAGTCACACGTCTTCGATAAAGAAGAGTTCCCATGTAGCCTCTCAACAATAAGCTTTATATTTCATCATAAAGAGCTAAAAGAATCTCTTCATATTCAGCAACTAAGTTTATCATTTTAATTAAGATTTTAATCCTTCTTTACAAAAGCTCGTCTGGAGATCATCGAAATCGTTTAAAAAGAAAAAAAAATATCTTTATACCTCTGATCCAGTTTCCATCCTTCCACAAAGTACTACTACCTAAACGTAAAAAGGAAAATTAGCGAGACATTTATACAACGCAGAAAATCTTACAAGAACTAAAGGGGAACTTCGATAAGATTAGTCTTTTTAGTCAGTGCATCAGATTTTTTCATTCGAATACGGTTTGGGTTTTGCTTGGTAAGATTATGATTTATTGTCTACGCAAATGCACAAGCAATCTTGAAAATTCCAGATTGATTTTTTTTGATAATGTTCTTTCCTAGAGTTCTATTTCGACAAAGATGCAACGTTAATGGAAAGAAACATGATTTGTGATTTTTCTGTCCAGTTGATCATTTAACGTCTTACAAAGATGCAAACTGAAAATAATTTAAAGGTATATGTAGATAACTTATATACTCAGTTGAACCAAAAATAATTTGATTAAAAGCCTCTACTGATAATCTCGGCTTTCTTGAACTCGATACCAAAATCAATGTTATCTTTAACAATCTCACATCTTTAATTTACTAAAGCGGATGTTTATCCGGAGGGAAGAATACTAGGCCCGTAGAGGGGCACGAAAATACATTCTTTAGATCGACTGATCTTTGTTAGAAATATCGCCGTGGTATCAATCCTTCCAAGACTTAAATCCCCTAATTTTTCCGGCAACAAATCGATTGGCAGGTGTAATCAGTTAACTATGATTTTTAAGCCTACTCGTACTTTGTTCTTAACCCTCTAGACCTTTAGAGTGGTGAGCATCTAATTTCTCCTTACAATATCACCCCCAAAATCACATATAAGGGTCAAAAGAAAAAAGGAAATGATCAATAATAGAAGCTCTAGTTCAATAAATTATCCTTGCAGAACCTTAGGAAATGTATCGAGAACAGTTTATATAATAAGCTCAGTTATACACGCACTCTGATTGGTTCTCACTTATGATCTATTGTAGGACAGACGTATAGATGAAGTCATCATTAAAACTTTTCTTAATTCTTTATTATATAAAGCCAATAGATTCCAAGTTGCCGTGCGTCTGTTCAGTAATAGATCACAAAGCACGTCAAAATATGGTAAGAACATCAGAGACGCTCGGCTGCGCCTCGTGTGCCACTTTTTTGTTCGTACCACATTTTGACGTCATCTGTGATCTATTACTGAACAGACGCAAGGCAACTTGGAATCTATTTGTTAAATAGAAATTATGTCTACTGACGTCAGGGTGCAAAGGGTTAAGAGGCGTTATCAGTTCATTATTATTCTATTTGGCCTGCCAACTTCCCTTTCTTTTTTATTTCAGCGAAATACTGAATATGCGTCGATAAATGAGGGGTGATATAGAGAGTACACCAATTTACTACGTTTTCTTTTACCTTTGGGGTAACCCTAGCGCACAGATTACTCGATGTGTTACTGTGTAGCACGAGAACCTTAGGATTCTTATATGACCCATACTACTCACGAATTGGCTATTATTTGAATTTTGCGGGAGCAAAGTTTTTGTTTTCGAGATGACTACAAACTTGTCTCTGGACTTATTTTTATGATTTTCTGAGTAAGCTACGGTGGATGATTCGTAAATGGATATTTCGAGTGAGTTCGAATAAAAAGGTTGAAGAGTCTTATTTTATTTTTAGCTTCTCGTGGACCGAAAATGTGTCAAACTGGGACAAAATTTCTCGACGCAACCGACCTCCAAGTGGCTTATTGTTGTTTCGTTAAAGTATAGCGTCCTGCAAACGTTGAAAGAGATTCGGTATATCATTATCATTAAAAGGTTGCGTTATCGTCTCTTTGTAGGTATCATCGGTAGAGATGCTGTCCTATGAATCGGTGATCTCGATTGTTTAAGACCCGAGATCTAAACAGTGGCTCGGATGGAAGAACAGGCATTAAAACAAAAGTGAACTTCAGAGAAAGATGCTTTCTGTTTCGTCACGAGCGTGGGATAAAGGAAGAATTCTGAGGTCCCATGGGGAATCGAACCTCAGACCATCGGATTCCGCGCTCCGATGCTCTACCACTGAGCCACAGAGACCCTACGGTGAGCGAGAAGTTCATATGACAAAGCGAACTTTGTAAAATATCTCGTCGGCATGACTGTTCTCATCGGTGAGATGTTATTCATGACTCGATTTTGACATGGGAACTCCGTAAGGGGCCCCTAACTCCTACCAATAAAGAAATTTCTCATATACGAAGGCAAAATCTCCCCTTGAAAACCAAGTTCACTCTCACCCCTTAACAATTTCTTCCAATTAAGCCTCTGTTATGCCAGTGTAACCTCCAAGAATCCACATTATTGAGATATTCACAAATAACTGATACTAAAGACTATTTATACGTTTTATTAAATTCAATTTGCAGCTAGTGTTAGGAGTCCAGTTTATATTTGACTTGAAAGCTAATTACTATTCTTTTCCAAAAACCGCAATATTTCAGTGACACATGTACACGTAGCAACAAACCTTCAACTAGGTAAAATAAGCTGATAAAAACATTTTATCTTCAAAGATATCAAATAGATTTGCAACATTCTTACAGTTGAGAACTACCTTGTATTGATGCCTACTCTTCGTAAACAAGATCCCCGTCACTATTCACTCATTTATTTACTTGAAAAGTGTTTCTGAACAGCTAAAATCCCGCCTCCCTCATTTAATTATTAACAGCACTAAAATGACAACCTATTTCGAGGTAGTTATCTGAAAAGTACTAGCGCAGATTTCTTACACTACTGTTTCCTCTAGACTTAGCACAAATGTCGATCTCAATGTTCCTTTGAATGTCTTTTGAAACTTTTAAAAACACCAATGATACAACTTTTGACACAATGTTCCATCCATTAATAATTTAGTTAGACAATAAATTCAATCTTCCTTGCGTCGTATAATGACAAGTTTTACCATGGCACGTGTTACTGCACTGTAAATGAAAGAATCTAGTTGGCGTTTATATAGAGGCCTGTATACATCTACGAGTACTATGTCAGGTCTTTCCAGACCACTGCACTTATGAACCGTGCTGATCACAATGTGTTCAGAATCGTTGTCTGTTGCAGACCTCCAAGAAAAATCATTCAACTTCTCAGAGAGCATGTCTTTGGAAGGGATTTCATCTTCCTTCAAAAACATATCTCTCTCACTGTACTCCTCTTTCAAAAGCTTGCACAACGTGGTATGGAGAACATCCAGTTTGGTTGTTTCGCTCCTTGAATAAGATAATTTCCTGTAATAGTGTAGTTTGATCGTCCGGGTGAGTGTAGTCCTGAGAAGGACTGTTGTCGGTAGTGGTGACTGACGTTTCGACAACCTGAGCGGAAGTCATCATCAGAGTCAAGTGAAAGGTTGTTGTCAGTCGAATGTACTTAGTCCGGTTTGTGTACACTGATTGGTCAGTTTTGCCGTGATGTTATTGGCTGTAAGACTCAAGTGGCGTAGGTCAGTCGTGATTGGTCGGTTTGGATCCGTTAGTGAAGTTAGGTCGTTCTGTTCGGTTCGTTTGTAATGTTAATGTCGTGGATGAGTCGTTTGTATGGTGCCGGTAGTGGTTGACACCTGTTGAGGGGAGTCTGTTCCAAGTTAGTAAACCAGCTTTCCAAGGTCAGTCGTTGAAAGCAGTTGGTGCTGTAGGTTAGGCATTGCGCAGAGTCCCAGTCAATAGTGGGGTTCGTAAGTCAGTGATGTTCAGCAATGTGATGGTTGACATCGCCTTTCCTCGTCGCTCGTTTGTATTCAGTCAGTCTAGTTGCGAGGTTTCTGCCAGTCTCACCGATGTAGGAGGCGTGGCAGTCGGAGCAATTGATCTTATATAAGATATAAGATCAATTGATATAAGAGAATTATAATATTTATAAGAATTTATTCAAACCGTGCATTCGGTCAAAACAACCGCGTACGATCAAAACAATAATATGCAATGATATCTTAACATCTTTAAGGCGCAAAAAAGTTCAAAGTTCGGCTAAACAGTTCAAGTAATTGTTTAGTCTGTGTCCGAATCACTTTCGATGAAATGGAATCGTTTCCGAGGTTTAACCATGTTTGTTTTTAATTTCGGCGTTAGATCACTCGAGCAAAGTGTTAAGCTGGGTCGGCTCGTAATTTTCGATTTCCTTGGCAATTTCCTTCTCTAAACACCACCTTTTTTTCCAAACCGACAACCAAAAAGCAGCGCTTTTTACAGTGTTTTCGTTGTTTGAGCTGTTTTTCAGCTGCGGTGGCGAAAGAAAACCTACTGAAGTGCCGCTCTCGCTAAGAGCGGCCTCTCGACTTCCCGTCGGAAAAAAGTTTTCTTTTATTTTTTGTCCATGAAAAGGGTTTAGGACACATGTTTCAAAAATAGTTTAGTTGTTCTCCAATTCTCTTTTTTGCGTCGCCACAAGCCAAAAATGATTTTTGGCCAGACCGCCCATGTGGACAGCGATCAAAAGTGTAAATTTCAAAGATTCTGTCCAGCGCGCGGTGACTGCAACAATGTAGCTCACGGAATTCTATCTTGCTACAAGTTACAAAATGTATTCACGTAGTTCACAGACAAAATATGGAAACTTCAGCTGAAATATTTTTCATACCAGCGTGATCAGAGGAGACCCTTCTCTTCGACCTTAATTTGCGTATCAAAAATTCACTACTTTGTACGAAAGAATTCTTAAAATGCAGGTGTTAATCGGGCTGAAAAAGCATATCAGTGCATAGTTTATACACCGATGAGGTCACGGATTGCCTCAAACCCGCGGGTATATCTCTAGCTTCCATCCACCAACATCTAAAAAACAACGCAAATCCATGTGTTTGCTCAATTGCGCTCGTGTCAAAGACATTTGCATGATTCTGAAAATTGGCCAAGATCTCCTTTTGACCGTTCAAACTTCGTTCGTTTATCTTCTACGTTGAGGATTTTAGGTTTTCATAGCAACTGAATGGATAATAGATGCTGAGTTGTCTTAAAACGTTGCGTAAACACGATCGGTCGTAACGCTTGCGCGGTTGCGTGACTCACAAAGTAAACAAAGGTGATCGGAAGGCGCCTTCTCGGTAATTTACGTTGAAATGTCAGGCCATGAAGTACGCACAGTATGGAGAAGATCAAAATTAAAGAATAAAATTTGGCACTCAGGTCATAACAGACATATCGCGTCGCTTAAAAGGACACAAAAACAAGTTAAAATATGTTACAGTTTTATATTTACAACAATTCTTGCAGTTTCTCCCGAGATTTAGTACACGGAATCCGATGAACTAACCCTCCTATCTGCAAATTGGTTTCTGTCATACGCTCTTATGGACCACAACGGTTTTGAGCGAAAAACTCGACATTTCCCTGCGACCATCAAAATCAATTGGACAAATCCGGCTTGATCTATTGCGTGACGTGATTGTGCAAACTCTCCTCTTTGTCATACGACCTGTTTCGCGGGTTCTACAAGTTGGAACCAAAATTAGTTAATGTAACGAATTAGAATCGACAATTATTAAATGGACTGAAGAATTTTACATTTTGAGGGGAATGTTTACTTGATTCATGGAAAGCAAAGATTGGAGTGGCTTTGGGTATTTCTGCCTTGATTTCTCTCCTGGAATGCCGGGACGACGAATCGAGTCATTTGAAGTACTACCAGCTATCCAGCGAAATCCTCGAGTACAAGTTAATTTTGTTTCGTTCCAGTCATTTTGACCACGATATGGGAAAAATGTAACAGTTATTGCTATGTTCTAAACATCCGAACACTTTAGGAAACATTGGAAATGCGGTGAAAGTACTTGTTGCTCACCGACGCTAACACGACGGGGTCAAGAAAACAAACATTTTTCTTCTCTTATTTACTTTTACGACTTTTCCTCTCGTTTTATGCGTCCGTCACCTAAAATGTTTATAGCCATGCCGGCTAAAAGCCAGGGTTCAAACCCTAGCTGTAGGCTACTGAGTTTATTTTTCCTTTCCTTCTCCTTCTTCAAGAAACTCATTTTACTTTTCACTTTTCTTTCTCCACCCAGGAGTGTAAATTGGTATTGGAAAACTATGAAGCCGGGAAACTTGACAAATTGTCGTGTGCAACCAGCTATTGACTAACATTCTATTCAGGATGAGTAACCACGAATACTTCTACACTTAGCGAAGCATGAACCAGGACTAGCTCAACAACAGCAAGTTATATGATCATGAGCTACTCGGGTTTGTTAGAGTTCTTCTCAATCTAAGTCACCTCAAGAACATAGGTCAGTTAGTTCAACATGACTTATTCATTTAAAGCATTTCCCATTCTAAACGAAAACCTTTTACCGATAGGTCGGATACAAAAAATTGGAAATATTGGGCAGATTTACATGGAGTTTTGATGCTGATGCGACCTGTTTTACAACTTTCTTCATCCGACAACGGGTGCGGTATGCAGTATCATTCATTGTCTGTTCACAGCATCAACCAATCGCTTCGCAATCGTCCGATTTTGTTATAACTCGTACGATTACAGACCGAATTGGACTCCACTCGGCCTTGTTACCATTACTAATTGAAGATGTCAGCGATATCACATTCACGAAGCACTAATTTCTGTAACCATTTCAAGAAATAAATTTTTATTGGTAAAAGCTATGAAATAAAGTTTAATTTGGTTCAGCTGGATTTAAGCTTTCTGGAGATGGATAAAAAAGTTATTGAATTTTTCTGTGTGTGGCTTGTTAAGACTCGTTATTAACCAAATATGAGATCAGAGATCATGTTTTGGTAGTTTTAAATAAGCCAGGCATTTGTCCGAACACTGCCCCAAGAAAGAACATTGGCAAAAGATAAATCTATCTAGAGTTATCAAGATTTGCATATGCAAATCCATAGACGGTAAACTACTATTTCATTAAGCAAGAAACCTTTACCATATTCGATTGAAAACATCCAGTGCACAGACTGGAAGTATATGGATACACCAGGAAAAAGTTCCCCATTTTCTCTGCGTCTCAAAGAATTCCTAAATAGTTTGCTTTGTTGCTTTTCAGAAAATACTTTGCTATCTTCTCATCTACTCGGTTTACATATCAAATCAAAATATCACATATTTTCTCTCCCGTTAAACGATTCTAGTGATCCTCAGACGAACTCTTATGAAGAGGGATTAAAATCTTAATGTAAAATGACACACATCAAGACAAACTGAGAAGCTGAATGTAGAGATCCCTCCGCTCTCTATCGCGTACTATAAGGCTTATTGTATAGGGAGTGCTCTTCTTTATCAAAGGTGTTTGACAGTTACTTTGAAAATTTGTCAATTCAGCCTTAAGTCTCACAGACGTATGGAAAGAATTTTATCAGTATCAGTGTCTGAATAACTGCGCACCTACCCCTCCCTTAACTCAACATTAATCCTAAGCTGTAATCAGGTGGCCGTTGTTGGGGTACGATAAGAAGAACAATATTAGGTCGAAATAAACTTTTGGCCATACATGTACACAACATAGATCTCTGCCTTATCTTAAGAAAAGCAAGATTATTTGAGGCAAATAAACATATTCTCTGCAACTGGCTGGCGTCTGAATACCTGGTTAAAAAAAGGAAAAGAAAAGGCGTGGTTGAGCGAGCTGTTCCATAGGACACAGGAAAAGTATTCCATCCCTAATATTTTGTTTTCTTACCTTGATATGAAAGATGGTGTTTGAACCAAACTGACAATCCCCTTCCTGCGATCCATGGAAGCCACTGCACGTACGTATACAACAATATTTATTGCTTCTATGTCTCTCGGTTAACATAATCCTGTGCGCAATTCGCCACGGGCAAGAAGAATTGCAACACGTGGACTCTTATGGACTAGGGAATATTTTCATCACGAGTATTTTTCTGATATGTTCTCTTTGTCTAAAGGTCTCTTATCTCAGTTTTTCGATATTTTAATTCCAGTTGATGAGAAGTTCCCATTTCATCGAGAGGTGTAGAGTCTAGCTTTCCATTACTGGCACGGGAACCCTAAGCAGCATTCAGAAAGTTTGTTGCAGGGGCCGTAATCAGGGTTTTCTGGCCGTATCACGTTCTTGGCTTCGCGATACTGGAGGTACTGCAATCGATAGCGTCATCTGTGACGTTCTTCTTGTCAGCAGAAACATCGGAGGACTTCACCTGTACAGTCTCTGCGAGGTAGCAGATGAGAATTCTCTGGAATATAGTAAAAAGGCTGCACAGTCCATAAAGAACATCTTTCCGAAAATGGTGCCAGGGGCCAAAAGTTTTATCTGTCATAAAATGTGCTACCATGTCGCGCAGGTGGAGAAGTGGTACGCCCATTACTTGACGATCGCTACTTGACGATCGCTACCCGAAGTCTTATGATCTCCATACTCCCCGAGCAAAACTTAATGAAATACTCAAAGCCATGGTGATAACTGTTGCTGCTGTGCCCTCTACTCTGTTCAGCAAGTTGGGAGTAACCATTTTTAATCTCCTTACCAAGGAACAGTTCCAGTCGGTTCATCAGCTGACTAAGATAAAGAAAGAGTTATGGATAAAGGGAGTCGCTGGGACGGGAAAGACCCTTGTGGCAATGGAATTCATGAAAAAGCTTAAACGCCGTGATAAACTACAAAAGGATGAAATCCTTTATGTTTGTGGAAACGAGGGCATAGCAAACCAAGTACGGTAAGAATTGCCCATGACAACACCAACACTTCAGGACTAGCCTGCTTTAAAAATAATGGGTGTTAAAAATTGCCGGTTTAAACGCCTACGTCTTTAAGACCACATCAAATTTAGCAGGAAATTTAAAGTACATTTACCCGCCATAAGCAGTGTCGGTGTATGCAACTATTTTAAATTAACCTTTTCTATTGTTATCAACCAAGAATCGAAATGGAAAAATCTGAAACAAGCTTAGATGATCGATATCATTTCTTACTAATAATGTGAAATTTCAGTTTGCAAAGTGATGTAATTAAATTTTGGTTAACTCTCTAGGAAAATTGAGGGGCTGTGCAATGCCATTTGTCCTGTAACCTTCATTAGATGTGAGTTTCCACAAACCAAGCATGTCATACTTGATGAAGTTCACAACTTCGAGCAGCCCTCTGGCACAATTTCCTGGTATGAGAAGGCGAAGCGTCTGGTGCGACAGCACGATCCTGACAGACCAGGGCACTTATGGTGTTTTATTGATATCTGCCAAAAAAGTCACGATTTTCCTTCCGGTATTCCTGATAAAAGCCAACAACAACCGCACTTTAGGTTAAAGAAAGTTATTCGTAACTCAACGAAGATATTCAAACATGCTAGAAAATATCTTGTCGATGATGATTCGAAAGACAAAGTTGAGATAGGGCACGATATCCAATATCTTATTCAAGGAGCGAAACAACCGAACTGGATGTTCTCCAAACTACGTTATGCCAGCTTTTGAAAGACAGGTACAGTGAGAGAGATATCGCTGTATTGTTTTTGAAGAATGATAAAATTCCTTCTGAGGACGAGCTTCCTGCGAAGTTAAATGGTTTATCTTGGAGGCCTGCAAAGGACAATGATTCTGAAAACATCGTCATCAGCACGGTTCTTAAGTATAGCGGTCTGGAGAGACCTGTCGTTGTACTCGTGAATGTACACAGGCCTCTATGTAGACGCCAAACAGATTCTTTCATTTACGGTGCAGTGACACGTGCTATGGTGAAACTCGTCGTTATACGATGCAAGGAAGGTTGAATTTATCGTCTTACTAAATTATTAATGGATTGAACATTGTGTCAAAAGTTGTATCATTGGTGTTTTGACATTCAGAGGAACATTGAGATTGTCACTGAAATATTGTAGTTTTTGGAAAAGAATAGTTATTAGCTTTCTCGTCAAATATAACCCGGACCCCTAACACCAGCTGCAAAATGAATTTAATAAAATATATAAATGGTCTTTAGTATCAGTTATTTATGAATATCTCTATAATGTGGATTCTCGGAGGTAACACTGACATAACAGAGGCTTAATTGAAGAAAATTGTCAAGGGGTGGGAGTGTACTTGGTTTTCGAGGGAAGATTTTGCGCATGAAGATAAAAAGAAATTAGCTAATGAGATGGGTATGTTTTTCACTAAGAAAATCGCCGATATTCGTTTAGACCTTGATAATCACGATAAACAACAAGCTTCCACAGACCGCGTTTCTAATGGCATCAAAACTGATTCTCTACTCTTCAAGTTAAGTTCTGTCTCAAGAAGTGCACGACCTGGTTCGAACATCCAGTGAGAAGTCTTGTGGCTTAGATCCAATTCCCACGAAGCTATTGTTGGACTGTTTAGATGTTCTCCTTCCAATCATCAGTAAGATGATCAATTACTCCCTAGAAAACGGTGATTTCCCTCTGCACGGAAAAATGCTTTGGTTCTGCCTTTGTTCAAGAAAGATGGTTTGGAACCTATATATAAAAATTATAGGCCTGTCAGTAATTTACAGTTTGTGTCCAAACTTGCTGAAAGTGCAGTTGCTAAACAACTCCATCATCACATGGTAGCGAATGATTTATTTCCAGTGTTACAGTCTTCGTACAGAAAGTTTCACAGTACTGAAACCGCACTCTTGAAAGTGAAAATAAAATTCTGTTAAATATGAATAAACAGCATGTCACACTGCTTGTTTTGTTAGACTTGTGTGCGGCATTGGAAACCATTGACCATTGTATTTTACTCGAAAGACTTAAATCTGGGTTTGGGATTCGTGGTGCAGCACTGTCATGGTTTGCATCTTATCTAAATCAAAATCGAGTTATGAGTAACATCTCACCAATGAGAATCGTTATGAAGACGAGACAAGGTAAATTATGATCTTTTACAAAGTTCAGCTTTGTTTTAATACCTGTTCTCCCATCCGAGCCACTGTTTAGATCTCGGGTCATAAACAATCGAGACCACCGATTCGTATGACAACACTTCTACCGATGATACCTACAAAGAGAGGATAACGCAACCTTTTAATGATGATGTACTGAATCTCTTTCAATGTTTGCAGGACGCTGTACTTTGACGAAACAACAATAGGCCACTCAGAGATCAGTTGCGTCGAGAAATTTTGTACCAGCTTTGACACATTTTCGGTCAATGAGAAGCTGGAAATAAAAGAAGACTCCTCAACCTTTGTATTAGAACTCACTCGAAATATCCATCTACGAATCGTCCACCGTGTAGTAATTCTTCACATAACTACTTTAATAAGAAAATTCATAAATGTATGGTTTCCTTTTTTTTGGTCGCATTAAGTTCAGTAGCTTACTCCGAAAATTAGGAAAACAAGTCCAGAGACAAGTTTATAGTCATCTCGAAAACAAAAACTTTGCTCCTGCAAAACTCAAATGATAGCCAATTCGTGAGTAGTATGGGTCATATAAGAATCCTAAGGTTCTCCTGCGTAACACATCGAGTAACCTGTGCACTATGGTTGCCCCCGTAGTAAATTGGCATACCCTTTGTATCACCCCTCATTTACCGACGCATATTCAATCTTTTCGCTGAAATAAAAAAGAAAGGCAAATTGGCAGGCCAAATAGAATAATGAACTGATAACGACGTTATAGTAACAAGTTGCAGCGTCTATTAACCCTTTACTCCCTAACATCAGTTAACATATTCTCCATACTGTTCTCAATAATTTCCCTATGGTGCTGCTAAGGAGAATTTGTGTAACAATCTAGAGCTTCTATCATTGGTGATCATTTCCTTTATTCTTGTAACCTTAATATGTGATTTTGGGGCTGATATTGTAAGGAGAAATTACATGCTAATCACTCTTAGGGTTAAAAGAGTTAAGAAAAAAGTACGAGTAGCCTTAAAAATCATAGTTAACTGTTTAAAATAGTCGATCAATTTGCTGAAAAATTAAGGGATTTCAGTCGTGGAAGAATTTATACCCCGGTGATATTTCTAACAAAGATCACTCGATATAAAGAATATATTTTCGTGCCCCTCTACGGGCTTAAGTATTCTTCCCTACGGATAGACATTTGCTTCAATAAATTAAAGATGATAGAGATTGTTAAAGATCACATTGATTTTGGTATCAATTTCAAGAAAGCCGAGATTATCAGCAGAAGCTTTTAATCGAATTATATTTGATTCAACTGAGTATAAGCTCTCCATATATACCTTGAAATGTCTTTCAGTTTGCGACTCTCTAAGACGTTAGACGATCAACTGGACAGAAAAGTAACAAATCATATTTAGTGGTGCACAGATTAATTAATTAATTCGTTCCATTAACGCTGTGTCTTTGTCGAAACACAGCTCCAGGAAAGAATATTATCAAAAAAATAAATCTAAAGCTTTCAAGATTGCTTGTGCATTTGCATAGACAGTAAATCATAATCTTATCGGGCAAAATCCAAACCAGATACGAGAGAAAATACATCTGCTGCACTGACTAAAAGACTAATCTGTAGGCAAGTTATCGAAGCTTCTCTTCAGTTCTTGTAAGATTTGCTGCGTTGCATAAATGCCTCGCTAATTTTCCTTTTTACGTTTAGGAAGTAGTACTTTGTGGAAAGATGGAAATTGAATCACAGGTGTAAAGATTTTCATTTTTTTTTAAACGATTTCGTTGATCTCGAGACGAGCTTTTGTAAAGGATTTCAATCTTAATTAAAATGATTCACATCAATACAAACGTAGTTGCTGAATATAAAGAGATTCTCCTAGCTCTTTATCGTGAAATATAAAGCTTATTGTTGAGAAGCTACACGGGGACTCTTCCTTCTCAAAGAGGTGTGACTCTTGTTGTGAAAAGTTGTCAATTCAGCGGCAAGTCCTGCAGATATCTATTTGAATGAGTCTCAGGATGGAAAAAAAACTTTCCAAAGGGTGGAGCTTATTTTTACTTTCACATTTTACAAACGGATTAACCCCTTTTGTTCACTTCTAGAAATGAATAATATATTAGCGATTTCACACAAGAAAAATATGTATTTCTTTTCTATTTCGTGTCATGATGACCTCAGCAAAAAATTATATTTACCGTGATAATCGCAATCCTACAAAATACGCAGCGCATTTATCCTAATAAAATCTTTGAGAATGATATATATTCTTTACAAATATAAAATTGAAGCATTTCCGTGCGTCACGTAAAGACAGTATTTATCGTGAGTAAACTACTCGATCCCATGCAACAATTAAATATATGTTGCATATGAAGGTGAGACTAATCACAAAATGGAAATTTCGTTTAAATAAAAATGTTTTTTCCGAACTGAATTTAATTCTTGACTAAGTCTCAGTAACACTGTATAGCAATATAGTGTTATTTTCTCTCGTATCTAGTCGAAAGATGAATCAAGTCTCAGTATTGAGTATTTTTCTTTCGTTTTATGGAGCTTCAGTGCTCTCCATTCGAGCTCTCATACGAGAAGGATTTAAATTTCAATTAAAACAATTTACATCAAAATAAACTAGGGGGCCAAAGAGCCTCTTAGCTGTTTATTACGAAATGTAAAGCTTGTATAAGGCTTAGTTCTGAGCTTTCACGTATGGTGCTTCTTCATCAAGATCTACCGAGGACTCCTTGTGTATTCTCATTCAAGTCTCAGGAGGAAAGGATGTGTCTAAAATGTGTCATTTAATTTGCTTTTAAGTTTTATGACCGGATAAACCCTTCTCATTTAAGACTACAGATGGCTCAGTTCAATATAAAGAATGTGCCTTGAAATGTATCGCAGGAAAAGGTAACCGACAAAGCAACAAACGCTTTCTAATTTTCGTTTTCTCGTGCTTAGAGACGGAGTCAAATTTCACTCTACAGGCGAAGTCAATTTAGTGTTCAAAAAAGATGCTCAAAGCCAGCGTAGGTTTAATTTGCATCTCTATTGATAAGCATTGAGCTCGATTTGTTTTACGAAATGTCTTTCGTGCAAATAGATGGACAAGCACAAAAATGCCATGTTCATGAAAATACAGTTAAATTTGAATCTCTCCGAGTTTATCCTATTTTCTGTCGCTTATTTACGATACAATCGTATTTTATCATTCCCAATGGCGGTATTGATGTCTAAGTGTACATTGCCTCTGGTGTTTTGTGCTATTTTGGGCAAACATAATTGTGGACAGGAGGTTGGCATTTCCTAATGAAGAAAAAAAATCCGAAAGCCTGGTTCACGGAAACAGTTTCAAGAAAATTCATTGCAACAAAAAGTGTAAAGAAAACTTAACGTGATCCAAAACAAATCATCTCGAACGTGGAAACATCCAGGTGTGCCTCATGATGCACGAGCAAAGCGAGGTGTCCAGTGGAGGTTAGGGTTATAATTAACAATTGGTTCATACGTCAGCGTGCATCGAGATATGAAGCACGCGGGAAGTTTGGAGAAGACGAAAGATGCGTAAGAGTTGCTCGAGGCTACGCCTCGAGCAACTCTAGCTTCTTGAGTGCTACCAAAACTTCCCAAGTGCTTCATATCTCGATGAACGCACAGCTGACGCATGAACCAATTGTTTTATACGAAAATTTTTTCCCCAAGGGATTTGTTTGATGACGTCATGAGCGTGCACAATAGGAATATGAAGCACGTTTGCGCAATTGAATTTGATTAGACAAATTTACTAGCTATGTTATATATTGAATTGACAAGTACTATTCGACGAAACAAACATCACTTCGAATATAAACAAATTTTACGGGTTCTTGAAACACCTGCTCTAGAGGCTTGAGCTACAGTTCATGCAATAAACAACTCATTCAAAGATTCCGTAGACAATGAGTCTACCCCAACTTCAGCGTTATTTGACTTTAAAAGTTCGCGACATGCGGGAACAGCTGAACAATGAAGGGTTTGTTGAGCAGAAGATAAATTACACCGCGAGAGCGGAATATCTTCTCGAAATGCTTTTGGACACGATTCGACCGAGTAGGCGCCACTTAGCACGCTACGACGGAGTTTATTTCATGTCTTTATTGTTATAAAATATAGCTGTGATCGAACATGTTATTTGCCGAATTTACGTTCAAGGAGCTAAAATCCTGGAACGAGAAAAGCATGCTTTGCACCTCGACAATAAAAATAGCCAAAAATAACGTTTCAGAATATTCCGTGTGGCAAAAGCAAGGACTATAGTCTTTTAGACTATAAAATTAAAATTGTAATTAGAAATTACATCATTTCAGTCAGATTTTTATTTTGCTCGACAAATCTTGCGTGCATGTTGCCTTTTCTGAGTAACACGCAAGCTTCAAACTATGTTGTGGTTCGCAAAAAGTTTTGATTGATCATTATGTTTTTTTTACCTGTCAATTGAACCAGTAAAATGGTTTTTCAATTACCGCGAAAAAGGAAACTAAGCTATTTATATTTATCCCCTTGTGTTGGTTGGACATAACTCGCATTTTGGTAGAGGTTATCGGTCATTAATCGTAGATAAAGCAGGCCAGCCCAACTGAGTTTCCAATTCAAGGACAAAGACACTTTAGTGTGACTCCACTAATGCAAGCCTTTGTTTTCCCATAGAAGAATTCCGATTGGTAGAATTAGAACCGTGCAGAGCTTAAAAGGGGATTCCGAGTCATCGATAGAGCTCTTCACGGCTGTGAGCTCCGTTCAACAGACTCACCACGGATGTCGAATATTGAACGAAAAACATCTGGTTAGAATTGTGTGTTTAAAAGTGAGAGTACAAAGAAAAACGAGACAATACAAGGCGCGCAGGACATCGTGAAATTCTGAATTTGAACGAAGAAACAAGTTATTGAATTGCTTTAGGGGGAACCCCACCACGACTTGGCTTTCACAAGCTAATTGAAATTTGCGATCGCATCGGGACGTACTGTAGCCAACGCGGACCTTTGAATCGATTATCCGTGTAAAAAATGGCTAATCAAACAGAATCGACGACAAAACCGCTCAGCGAAGCAATACCTTTGGGTATCCTTGGCGTTTTAATTACGTTGGAAAATCTCCTGGTTTGCTTTCTGGTGTATCGCTTCCGCAAATTGCAAACTTTCACAAACGGTTTTATAGTGTCTTTAGCCCTTTCAGATATCCTCTTTGGTGTTGTGTTAATTCCAGTGAACATAGCGGACCAATCCAACCCTGCCAATGGATATCTGGTGTCGCTTATTCTTTTCGCGAACATTACCAATTTGTTTGCGGTAACGCTGGACCGCTATTTGGCCGTTATGAACTCGCTGCGATATTCTTACACGATGACTAGACATTTTGTCAAAATCTTGCTCACGGCCTGGATTTTACCCATTCCACTGAGCCTTCTACCGTTGATCTGGGACAACGAGAAAGGTACAACTGCAGAAAAAGTCTATCTGTTCTTCATTGTAAGCGGTGTTGTAGTTCCTTACATTTTCATCCTGTTCGCCTACATCAAGATCTTCCGTGAAGTCGCGCGACAGGTAAAGAACCTTGCAAAACTTGCAACTTACGATAATCAACAACAGACTGCTCGCGAAGGTAAACGAGTCACTGGCGAGGGGCGCGTCGCTAGAGTTTTCGCTATGATAGCAGGTATCTTCGTTATAAGCTGGATGCCTGTGTTCTTCATGACCGCCGCGGATGCTTTACAAAGAGACGATATCATTCCACCTGTACTCGGGACAGTTTCGTGGTACACCATGACAGCAGGGTCGCTGTTGAACGCCGCGGTGTATGCGTTTTTCAAGCGCGACTTCAGGAACGCGTTTCTGCGTCTTTTCCGATGCCGCACGGTTTCTTTCGGTCGACATGGTTCTGAGGAGGCTTTCACTAAAGGCACATCACTGAATTGAACGAAATATTGGCGGTTTTGTTTTTAAATTTCTAATCGTCCTGCTGTTTTTTTCCTTTCGAATTTGATATGTTACTAAGACTTGATATCAACATTTCGTTTGGTTTTTTCGATCCAGGGTGTTGTACTGCGCTCACGCGGCATAAATCTTCAAAAAGTCTTGTTTTTTTCTTTCCAGAAAAGAAAAATATTGAAGTATTTTGTGTTACAGTTTTATTATCATTAAGCTTTTTTGAAAGGAATTTAAAACTCAATATGAATTGTGATTTACTTTGAAATCATTCGTGTTTTAGATAATCAGAAGCAAAACACAGCTACCAGCCTACATATTAGCACGATTTCTCTAAAAAAAGAAATACAATTACGAAATCCAAGATAGTTTTTTATTTTTGTAAAGAGTATTTAAAAAGCCTGTTAAATAGCCTTTGAACTGACATTTTGGTAAAAATTCGCTAGAATATTAAAATCTGTAATGTCAACTGTAGCTAAGCTACAAAAGAACCGCCGACTTAAAAGCTTGCTTTTTAATACAAAAATCAATACAGCATGTTCATGAAATAAACTGAGTTGGAGAAAGATGGCATTGTGTATTCTGGCAAACAAACAAAAGTAAATTATTTGCTCATATACGGCGAGACAATGCTTTGGAATCAGTACGGTTGACTTTAATAAATGATTAGCAAGGATTTGCCATGATTGCGAGATTAACTGGGATTTTTCAGCTCTCTATGCAAAGGAGGCCTCAATTGCTTAATTATCTCTATACACTGAAATGTTAACGTGATTAAATTTGGGGAAATTTTTTTGTGTAAAAGATGTCAGAAAATGAAAATTATGTATTGTCTTCATGTCAGGTTCGCTGTATGACTTCTTTCCGCCAAAAGCGAATAATTTTAAAGAGAGTGCTACTTGAGATGCAGCTGAAAAGCCGTTGACTGGATCCATATTTCACTTCACAATTTCTTTGGGAAATGAATTTAACCGAGAATCTGCCCATATCATCCTGCGTTAAATTTTTTGGCGGTTTCCCAGACAAGTTACAACGCCTGTTTATGAATTAATGATTCCCTGTCGATAGTCGAAAACCAAAGTATTGAATAGTCTGAGAAAAAAAAATGATACGTACCTGACAATGAAAAAAACCTTCTTTAGAAATTACTTCAAGAAATACTTTTCTAGTGACTCAAATTTTGACATGTTGTTGACCCAATTTGTCACTTGAAATGCATATGGATAAAGAAATTTTAGTTGGGCAAACATTTGGCAGTACGCCGGAATACATGTCTTTCGATTGCAGATATTGAAAAGATATCACAATTTGGCATATCTTGGCAAATCGCAAGAGGTTAACAGACGACACCGCGAAAAATCGCTTTATATTTTTTTGTGTCATATCTACATTTGACCTTTTGGAGACTTTTTTTTTGTGTCAAAATTATTGCGAAAGCTATTTTTCATTTTTTTTTTTTATTTGCGTAGAACAAAGTAAATAAAAACTATGGATATTCCATTTGACCAGAGATGCAAAAAATAAACGATGCCCGTTTTGGCGAGAAATCAAATTAACTTTAGGTTGAAACGAACTCGCTTAAATCGTGGTGCGCCATCTCGAATGCAAGTCAAGTTTGATATTCTTTGAACAAAAACCAAAAGTATATCTGAAAATTAAATTTGATACGTTCTAAAAGGAAAAACGTTATCCCCAAGCTACAAAAGGCAATGAAATTGTTCTCTCGTAGAATTAAAAAACGGGATGTAGAGGTTCCATAATCACTGAAATACGGATTTCCATATGGACGGCTTATTCTATATTGTAGCGTACTAATTACATAAAGATTGAATTAAATATGTTTACCATTATTCAACATAGAAACGGCCAAACAAGCTACCAAAGAGAAAATGACACACACTTATCAAAGAAGAGAATTTTAATTTATCGCTGAGGATTTCCATGAAGATTCTCGACTTCTGCGAGGGTGTTCCAATACCTCCCCGATAACTGTTGTGGTTTTTTTGTAAAAGGTTTACAATTTCGTTCTCTTATTACCGGTGTTATGCAGAAAGACAAATTATCTTTGTGGATTGAAAAGATAAACAAAAAACACAAAAGTCCTGTGTGACTAGCGGCAGCCGTTTTTTGTTCGGAATGTAAACAATCCAGTTGTAATTAAGATGAAGTGTGTCTGATATGGGGAGGAAAGTTTCCAATTCATTATGATGACTAATGTGGAAGGATCTTGAAATGTGCTGGTCTGTGAAAAAGCGACTTTAGTACTTCTGTCATTAATATCTCCCTGGGTTTATCTATGATTTCAAAACTGTAACAAAAATAGATCTTAGAACTCTCGGCATTTCTGCTTTTCTTACAAATTCATGCGAAACAAAAATCTGGAAAAACGATTTAAGGAGGGGGGCACGTTGTCTTGTCGCCCATAAGATGCTCTCAGCTTCTCGCCAGTTAGTATCATGCTGACAGGATAGCAAAACACTCATGAAGATACCAGAATAATAAACTAAACGACGGTATCAAGTGGACAAACATGTCAACATCCGAGTGAATGAAGATTTAGATATATGAAAATTCACATATTTGCACTGCGGTGGAAAGATGAAATTAGAAGATCCTCGCAGCTAAGAACACTACTGAAACTAGTAGTTGTAAGTAGGACCTGAAAAAAATTTCAGGCCCGTACGGGATTTGAACCCATGACCTCTGCGATACCGGTGCAGCGCTCTACCAATTGAGCTAACAAGCCAACTGGGAGCTGGTCAATGAATTGGGTACAAATAAACATCCGAGTGAATGAAGATTTAGATATATGAAAATTCACATATTTGCACTGCGGTGGAAAGATGAAATTAGAAGATCCTCGCAGCTAAGAACACTACTGAAACTAGTAGTTGTAGGTAGGACCTGAAAAAAATTTCAGGCCCGTACGGGCATCAACATCACTGACCAAAATTCAACATTGTCTCACAGTAAGCACAAATCAAAGCGAGTAGCATACGACCTTTTAAACACGAACTACTTCCATATAAGGTCACGAAAAGACCAAGATACTGATAACGCTGTTAGACATTAAAAATTTTTATGAATTTTCTGCAAAAAAGAGTATTAAGAAACAGAAGGAGAAACTCGGTAATTGTTTTGTAAACGGTGTAGTATAATAAGGGATCATAATCGTCCGTTTTCCCCAAAAGCCGTTTGTAAAACGCCCCGAGAATACTCGATCCATTTACTGCAGAGAAAATGTTTTAACGCCATAAACTAAGGAAATATTGTAATCTCATAATTGCTTACTCGTCTCAGATGAAGAAAGTTCTTAGAGTTTGGATTTCCTGTGAGATTTCTGACATTTATGAATTGATCTTAATTTCAAAGTAATTTAATTTTGAAAATATAAAAGATTAATGTGAAAGATAAAATCCCTGTAGTACATTCCTACCGTTGAAAGATATGAAGACAGGTCAAAAGCTATTCGAATATGGAAGATTAGGAGCTAAAAGCAAAGTTAATTGCATGGATCACCCACACTTCGAATTAAGATTTAGATGAAAAGAATTGTCTAGGAACTCTGACTTTGAAAAATCCCCGCAATTTCAGATATAATTTAATCCTAAAGCTTTGGCTGAAAAAGAAAAAAACGTGAATACCTAATGAAGACAAATCATGTGCCATCCGGATATGGAAGATTAAATGGAAAAACCAGAGTTAATTGCATAAATCACCCCCTCATAGAAATAAGATTTAAAAGAAGAGAATGGAACTCTGAAAAGCATCACGAAAAACATCCGCCTGATAAAACTCGGATTAGTGTGTTTATCAGACGACCTGTTCGGACAAGGTGTTTCCAAATTGGATATGATTGATGTGGTTGCTGTAAGCCTGATAACACTTTCGTTAAGTATAAGAATTGCACTTCAATTTAGAGAGCACTTAATCGAATGATGAATAAGTCATTCAGCGTACTCATTCCATTTTGTGGAGTCTCTGATTAAGCCGCATGAATAATAAAAAAAACGGATAAGAGATTTCCAGATCTTAAAACTGTTACAGTAGTATCACACAGCACAGAATGTTGAATATAAACATTCATTCAGGAATTAGAAAACGAATGTGAAACGGAACACGGATCGAGAGAAAGCAATGGAATATGACTAACTACGAAATGTTAGTGGTGAAGGCCCTTTGAGCCAATTTCATGGTGTCGCAATCTACAAGATATCAAGACTTCATTGAATAGTTATTATTCACTAATAGCTTCAACTCTACCTTAACTTTATCTCAGTTGTTGATAGAGTTAAGTGGAAGCACTAAAAGAAGGTGCATAAATACCCAGAGCTACTGACCAAGGTGCTTCGAAATAGAATATTCTTCTACCCTGTAAAGCGTCTAATGACCCACAAAAACTGGAAGGAGCTTCGATTTAAAAAAAAACAGTTAAATTACCATGAAATTGGCCTGACACTCCCTGTTATTCAGCCAAACTAATTTTCGTCATCAAATTATATTCAATTGTAGATTATTTTCATATTGCATGAGAGTGAACTGGCTTAGTGCGGTGAAACAGACCTTACGACCAATTCGAAATTTTCTCTCCTAATTGAAAACCGTAATGTTAAAATCATTTTTTAAAGTGCGCTTAATACAAGAATAACTGGTCTGGGGATCGATACTGATGATAATCTTTAGAACCACAACGTAGAGTAAAAAAAAAAAAACCTTCCCTCTTACACTGCAGGCAAACGAAGTGCTTGCTCCAGAAAAGCGCGGCATTCAAATTTCAGCCTGAGGTTTTTGCCACCTCCTCTACTTATCAACTATTGATAAATATATTCCCCTGCCCATAGTTTTAGCTTAGCCATGAAAGGTCTAGGTTGCCTATCTCAAAATGACCAAGAACAGAAATGAATATGACATATGAAACAAGGGAAGGAAAGTAGATATGCAGCGCTGTCGACAAGATGAAGTATCGTGTGACGTGTGAGTACCTGTGAATTTTTTCCGTTCATATCAGCCGGATGGATCAGTTTTAAAATCCCTGGAAGGGGTTTTGATCTGAAAATTGGAAAAAGATGCTTCAACCAAAGTCTTATTAAAGAAACAACAACGTACTGAAAATACAAAAGCAGAAAAACAACAGGAGCAGTTGTGATCCCATTTTTACTGAGAGAGCACGATAAGATTCCTATCAGTGACAGTGTGATTTTTGCTTTTAAACGATGTCTTTCAGCAATTTTTAGATTCCATTCTTCATGAAACCGAAGGAGATAAAGTGAATAGCTGTTATCAAACGAAGCGATCGCTTAATCGCCAAGCCACACGGCTATTCTTGACTTCTGCAAAACTACGATACAGTTGTCAGGATAAGCTGTAATAAATTAAATAAAGCTGATATAGGCCAAAAACTCGTATACAACTGAAAACTTGTCACCGGCAGGTCTCTTTTTGGGCGAGCAAGACCTAGCAGGTGGAAAAATAAATTAGAGAAAATTCTAGTTACAGATGAAAGAAGGGGTGGCGTAATATGCTAAATTCTGAAAATTAGAAAAAGCTTTTAGCACAAGCCAATTTTAAGATGTTTACATATTTAATCTAAGGTGCTTTTTATGTTAATAATTTATTACCACCTACGAAACTCTAACGTTCCAAACAACGCATTTCAGAAAGGGCGTTCTTCCGTTTCAGTTTAATATGAATTTCATTTATCATCTCATATACTCTGCAGATACACCAAGATAGAGAGCTAAGATTCTGCCGAGAGAACTGCGCAAAATTTTGTTAAAACGGATGAATTTTGTAGACGCTTAAATACGCCGAGCAGATCAAACAAAAGTTTCAATCGCAGAGCAATGTACTTTAGACGACTACGATGAAAGAATTTTAGTTCAGTGATATTTGTTGATACTAAATGAAGGAAACATTCAATTTCAAATTGAAATTTGCGTAGTATTTTTATTTTTATTTAAATCATATGGAAATATCTCACCGCATTTCTTATAATTTGAAGCATATGGTGAATAACACTTTTTTGGACTCACCGACTCTAGTCTAAATTAGATTTTATGGCGTCAGGCACACAAAAGTGCTTAATTAAAACTCCGTAAGGCACTAAGGTCTTTATTCGTCCGGAAGAAAATTTTTTTTCTGGAAGTTGAGTTTTAGAAAAAAAAACAAAGGAAACGAAAGAAATTACAGTTGCTTTGAAAATATCAAGATAATTCTCTGAAAGACATCTACCCTCTTTCGGATGAGTAAAGACTGTGGAGTTACTCATGCCAACTCGATTGGGGGACTGTCGAGTAATTTTGACTTCGCCTTGGGCAAATAACCGCTATTTAATTCGCTGAGGCTAGATAAACGTTTTGTTTTGGAATAATATGCGTAATCATACTTAAAAATCAGCCTTGTGGAGTTGGGTTAACCGAAACTTTTCCTGGCTTAAAAAAAAAGAGAATAAGAGGAAAAGGTAGAAGAAGATATTACGATACACAGAAAAGTGAGATGAAAACATCATCCCATGAATTTCAATTATGGCTTAGCAAGTTGCTAGTACGTGTTTACGTTAAAAAAAATATGTGACATTATCGGAGGAATAGTACCAGAAATTGGGCGTTGAAATATGTTTCTAATCGGAATAAGATTTTCGACCTATTTAGATTTATGTCTTCATGAAACACTTCGTACGTCTTACTAGCAGTCCGAAACCATCAAAAGTCTGCTCCCAGCAGCTCCTCAAGAGAGATATTCATCGAATTCTGGGCTGATTGAAAGGCTCCCTCGATCCAGCCCTCTCGCGAATGATAAGCCTAACTGACTATTTGATAAGCCTAACCTGTTTTTCTGTGAATTCTTCATTTGAGATATCTGAGAAGCTTCGGGTAGGGCTGCCATCTTCAAGGACAACAAACAGGACTGAAAAAAATAGCCAGGCCTCACCTTAAGCGGTTGTTCAGTGTGAAAAAAAAAAACAAAACAAAAACACTGCTTTTAAGATCAGCTGTAGATCGAATAATGATAGAAGACAAAATAATTACCAAATAGAGCGGTTGAACGACGCTCTTTTTGTCATACCTATCACTATGACCTGGATTTGGGAAAGCTAATTCAATTATTCTCTGTTCACTTGATTCATAGATACATCGAGGTAAAGGATGTCGTGGGCGTATGTTCTAAGACCAAGAGTTTAAAAGCTATTTACATGAATCTCTTGTCTCTTAAGACTTATCAGTAAACTGATAACCCAATGGACATTTTAAAATGGTTTCCTTGGCTAATTTAGGTTTTTTTTTCTTTACTGAGAACTTCAATGCATTTCGCCCGTGAACTTATAATGTTTTACCTGTGAGCTGAGCAACATGACTGATCCCCCTCCAATATCAAACTCTTTGGGACATTTGTCGTACTTACCCTTTTGAAGCACCTGGGATGGTATTCCTGTGAACCTTTTTCTTTTCCATCTCCACCGTTATAGTTATGTCCCTCTTCTTCTCCATGTCCACCGTGTTGTCCGGCGCGAGCTTTGTTTAATAGCTTTTCTTTTTCTTCTTCGGAACGAAACTTTGGTTTTCCTCTACTTTTGATGACTAAAGTGACATCTATAAATTCTCCTCGATCAGCACTCTCGCAGTCATCACTTGAATTGGAGCAAAATTTCCAGTTTTCAATCTGAAAAGAAGAGACAGTTAATGCTGAAGTTCTTCGCACATCTCCGTCCGTGTAATGCAAATCGTGCTGAGCACCAACGAACGTCGTACCCTCTTGAAGAAAAACCGTTTCAAACGCAACTAGTCAAGGTTGGAACGGCTGAAGTCTTCCAGATGTGTTTGAGAGAAGAAATAACCGTAAACATTTTTTCTTTCTCATACGCGGATTCCTGTGGTGGCCAAACAACGATCTCGCCAAAGAGCCAGTTGATTACCAAATATTAGTGCACTCATTTGGAGCCACGTCTTCTCCAAGTTGCGCGAGTTTTTGTCTTAAAAAGACAGACTTGGATAATCTGGACAAATTTGATGAGGAAACCATTAACACTGTCAACCGGAACCTTTATGTAGACGATTGCCTTAAGTCAGTCCCTACGACTGACAAAGTGGCACGCTTGTCTGGCCAGTTTCGAGAATTGCTGTCCAGAGGAGGGTTTCGACTTACCAAATGGATCAGTAACGACAGGAACGTAATCACCACAGTTCCAGTAATGGAGAGAGCGCCCTCGGTGGTCAACTTAGATTTGGACGATCTTCATGTAGAGCGCACCTTGTCGTCGCGCCTATCATTCTGTTAGCCAAGAGCCTCCTGCAGAGCTTATGCATGCAAAAGTATGGTCGGGACGAAGAGATTTCTCATGAAGATTTCATCGTATGGCAAGGATGGCTGAAAGTACTTGCATGTTTGAGAAATATATCTGTTCCTAGATGTGAAATTGTATTGTCTGATTCGGAACGAGCTAAAGTGTCCAATGCACGACACAATCTACTGGACAGATTCTACCGTAGTCTTGCAGTACATTCGTAACCAATCAAGAAGATTCCACACCACGCCAATGGCGACATGTTGACACCTGTGCGAACCCTGCCGACTTCGCGTCCAGAGGGGCGAAAGGTTCTGACTTATGCAGGTTGGAGCTGTGGCTTCATGGTCCAAAGTTTCTGCGGAAGGAAAAAGAGAATTGGCCCAAGCAACCGTTCCAGCGGCCGGAATTACCTCAAGACGACAGTGAATGTAGAGGATGCCCTGGTCGTGCGAACGTGATCGTCTGTGGTAAAGTGTTGGACCCACTGTTGTCCCACTATTCCTCTTGGATAGTCTTCGAAAGGCCATAGCTTGGGGCCCTTGACTGTCACCGAAGTTATTGCTGCAGATAGTGTCATTATCAAAGCTGTCCAATGGAGTTAGCTATGGTAGGCTAAAGAGCGTCAGGGAAACAGAGGAAGTGCGTCCCACGGTCTAGTCCAATACGCAGCTTAAACCCTTTCATCTCTGAAGAAATATTGAGGACAGGAGGTCGCTTAGAGAATACTCCTGTTTCGTTCGAAAGGAAGCACCCCATTATTCTTCCCAGTAAACATCACGTGACAAATTTGGTCATCCAGAATTGTCATCACCAACACGGACAATGTTGTCCTTCTCAATTTCTGGCCTTCTTCAGACGGAGATTCTGGATTGTGCGAGGACTCGGCAGTGCGCAAGGTTTTGTCGAATTGCATGAATTGTCGTAAGCAAAATGCTCGTCCTGGTGAACAGATTATGGACCCATTACCGTCAGCAAGGGTCGCTCCGACAGATCCACCATTTACCCATGTGGGTGTGGACTACTTTAGCTCCCCTCTTTTTGAGGCAAGAACGCCTTCAGGTAAAACGTTACGGATGTTTGTTCACATGCCGAACCATGAGGACAGTGCACATGGAAGTCGCACACATTTTGGAAGCAGACTCGTTTATTTGTGCGTATCAGCGTTTTGTCAGCCTCAGAGGGAAGCCCATAGAGACATACAGTGACAATGGCACCAACTTCAATGGTGCATGGCGAGAGTTGAGAGAAGCACTGAAGCGACTGGACCAAACCAAAATCTATAATCGCTTGAGATCGAACGACGTTCAATGGTCATTCAACCCTCCTGAGGTCAGCCATCAGGGTGGAATATGGGAAGGTATGATCGCCTCCGTACGGAGGATTTTGGGTGCCCTGTTAAAGGAACAGCTGGTTGACGACGAAACATTGTCAACCCTGCTGTGTGAAGCAGAAAGGATTCTTAACGACAGGTCTTTAACTTCCTTAAGCGACCACCCAGATGATCCAGAGCTGCTGACTCCGAACAAACTCCTGCCTCTGAGATCCAATTCCTGCTTTCCGCCGGATGTCTTCAAAGGTCACGACAAGTATAGCAAGCGTTGGCGCTAAGCTCAATGCCTAGCAAATTCATTTTGGAAAAGATGGATGAAGGGTTATTTACCTGCACTTCAAACGAGGCAGAAATGGAGCGTCCCTCGTCGAAACTTCGCCGTCGGTGAGTTGGTTCTCGTTGTCGACGAGAAGACACTGAGAGCTCACTGGTCAATGGGCTTGATTGGGGAGCTGTTCCCAGACAGTTATAGTTATGTACGCAACGTTAAGGTGAAAACGGCCCCAACTGTCTACAAACGTGATCGTTAGAAAGCTGTGCCTCCTTGAGGAGATCAGAACTCGTGAACTTTATAAACTGTTATCAGCTCTATGGCCAAGACCATATTACACTATAATTACAAACTGCGTTATCTAAAATAAGTTAATTTTCGTTACATTACTATAGGAGCTTCGTAGTCTTGGAATTGGTTACTTTTTGTTGGAATTAGTTATTACTAATAGCTAATTTGGGGCCGGCGTAGAAACCAATCCCCCTCCTAGCCCCAGTTCGCGCGGCTATTCATATAAGTTTGACTTTTTGCGCGGATCATGCAAATATAACGGTGTTAGCTCGAGTAGAAGGTAATTGCAAGTACGTTCATGTGCAGCCGTGTTCCAAAATCGTCAGGTTAATTGCTCTTTCGTCGAGTGTCCCGTTTTCCTTATGTTATTAGTATTGCCTATGTTATACGTATTTCTTGTTATTTCCAATCTTGTAAGTAGTCGTTCCGTTCTTGATGTATTATGTTCGTAATACTTTACTTAGAAACCACTGGCAATGGTTTGCAAATAGAAGAGTTCGATCGTGTCATCAAGAATTAACTTCTCTTAAATTTATTGCTGGTGCGTTGGTCACAGGTCGTCTGAGAACGGAAAATCTGACAGCAAAATTAGTTAAGTTTCTGTTTGGAATTCAACGCTCAACTCACATCCGTTATGTTGAAGTTAAGATGTGGCACTGTTAGAGACGGTGAACAGATCCGGCCATTACAATAAAAATTCCTTTTTTAATCGTCATTTTCCTCGGCTTTGTCTTCTGGGCTGCTTCAGCTCCCTGACGCTAACACAACGGGGTCAAGGAAACAAACATTTTCCTTCGCTTATTTACTTTTACAGTTCTGCCTCTCGTTTTGTGAGTCCGTCACCTAAAATGTCAGTAGCCACGCCGGCTAAAGGCCAAGGTTCGATCCTTAGCTATAGGCCACTAAGTTTTTTTTCCTTTTCTTCTCCTTCTTCAAGAAACTCATTTTACTTTTCTTTCTCCACCCAGGAGTGTAAATGGGTATTAAAAAATTATGAAGCCGGGAAAACTTGACAAATTGTTGTGTGCAACCAGCTATTGACTAACATTCTATTCAAAATGAGTAACCGTGTATACTTCTACACTTAATGAAGCATGAATCAGGACTAGCTCAACAACAGCAAGTTATATGAGCTACTCGGGTTTGTAAGAGTTTTCTTAGAACATAGGAACATAGGCCAGTTGGTTCTGCATTATTTTTTCATTCATAGCATTACTCATTTTAGCATTTTAGGATTACTCATTTAAAACATAAACCTTTTACCGGTAGGTTGGATACAAAAAATTGCAAATATTGGACAGATGTACATGGAATCTTGATGCTGAATGTGACCTGTTTTACAACTTCCTTCATCTTACAACGGGTGCGGTATGCAATATTATTCATTGTCTGTTCACAGCATCAGCCAATCGAAAATTGCGAACCAAGGGATTTAGTATCAAAAGACTTTACAACCTTAGCAACATTTTTCTACCGATGTTTTCTCTTGGAAATCTCTCTCCTTGTCTCTCTACTGACGATATTAATTCCTTACGGCTCAGACATTTGCATCATTTGATATCAAAATTTCAATTTTCTCGATTGTCATTGCTTAAAAAAAACTCCTGTTTTCAACTAATTCACTCTCCAAGTTGTTATCCGGCAGTTCAATTAGCCAATCACATTCAAAGTTGTAGTTTAAATCAACCAATCACAATCTTGGTTTCAATCACCATTGAAACAGTGTACAGACCTTGGTTTCTTAACTTGGCTATTCTTCTTTTCTTGAAAATCGTAATTTTCATAATTAATTAGAAATAAGACTCGTGATAAACAAATCGAACTTCTGCTTCGCAGTCGTCCGATTTTGTCATAGCTCGTATGATTACAAACCGAATTGAACTTCACTCGGTCCTGTTACCATTACTAATTGAAGATGTCAGCGATATCACATTCACGAAGCTCTAATTTCTATATCCATTTCAAGAAATAAATTTTTATCAGTAAAAGCTATGAAATAGATTAATTTGGTTCATCTGGATTTAAGCTTTCTGGAGATGGTTAAAAAAGTTATTGAATTTTTCTGTGTGGCTTTTTAAGACTCATAATTAAGATTTAGTCAGCCAAATACTAGATCGGAGATCATGTTTTGATAGTTTTAAATAAGTTAGGCATTTGTCGAAACACCGCCCCAGGAAATAACATTGACAAAAGATAAATCTATCTGGAGTTATCAAGATTTGCATATGCAAATCCGTAGACGGTAACCTACTATTTCTTCAAGCAAGAATCCTTTACCATATTCGATTGAAAACATCCGATGTACTGACTGGAAGTATATGGATACACCAGGAAATAATACACCGTTTTCCTTGCGTTTCGAAGAATTCCTAAATAGTTTGCTTTGTTACTTTTCAGAAAATAATTTTTTGTCTTCTCATCAACTCGGTTTAAATATTAAATCAAAATATCACATGTAAAGATCTTTCTCTCCGCTTAAACGATTCCAGTGATCCTCAGACGAAATCCTATGGAGAGGGAATTAAATCTTAATGTAAAATGATTTACATCAAGAAAAACTGAGAAGCTGAATGTAAAGAGATCCTCTCCGCTCTTTATCGCGTACTATAAAGCTAATTGCATATGGAGAGTTCTTCTTTATCAAAGGTGTGAGACAGTTACTTTGAAAATTTGTCAATTCAGCCTCAAGTCTCATAGATGTATGGAAAGAATTTGATCGATGTCAGTATCTGAACAACTGTGCACCTATCCCTCCCCTAACTCAACATTAATCCTAACATGTTATCAGTTGACTGTTGTTGGGGTATGGTAAGAAGAACGATATTAGGTCGAAATAAACTTTCGTCCATACATGTACACAACAAAGATCTCTGCCTTATCTTAAGGAAAGCAAGATTATTTGAGGCAAATAAACATTTTCTCAGCAACTTGCTGGCGTCTGAATACCTGATAAAAAAGTAAAAGAACAGGCGTGGTTGAGCGAGCTGTTCCATAGGACACAGGAAAAGTATTCCATCCGTAATATTTTGTTTTCTTACCTTGGTATGAAAGATAGTGTTTGAACCGAACTGACAACCCCTTCCTGCGATCCATGGAACCCACTGTGAGGTACTCTATGTGCATGTACTGAAGAGATATGTACAATATTTGTTGCTTCCATATCTCTCGGTTGACATAGTCCTGTGTGCAATTGGCCACGGGCAAGAAGAATTGCAATACGTGGACTCTTATGGACTAGGGAATATTCTCATCACGAGCATTTTTCTGATATTTTCTCTTTGTTTAAAGGTCTCTTATCTCAGTTCATAAAGAAACATCTTTCCGAAAATTGTGCAAGGGGCCAAAGCTTTTATCTATCATACCATGTGCTACCATGTCGCGCAGGTGGAGAAGTGATACGCCCATTACCCGACGATCGCTACCCGAAGTCTTATGACTTCCATACTCCCCGAGTGAAACTTAATGAAATACTCAAAGCTATGGTAAAAACTGTTGCTGCTGTGCCCTCTACTTTGTCCAGTAAGTTAGGAGTAACCATTTTCAATCTCCTTACCAAGGAACAGTTCCAGTTGGTTCATTAGCTGACTAAGACAAACGAATAGTTATGGATAAAGGGAGTCGCTGGGACGGGAAAGACCCTTGTGGCAGTGGAATTCATGAGAAAGCTTAAACGCCGTGAGTACCAAGTACGGTAAGAATTGCCCATGACAACACCTAAACTTCAGGACTAGCCTGCTTTAAAAGTGATGAGAGTTAAAAATTGTTTAAACTCCTATGTATCAATGACCAAATGCAATTTAGCAGGAAATTTAAAGTACATTTACCAGCCGCAAGCGGTGTCGGTGTATGCACTTATTTTAAAGTGGCCCTTTTCTATTGTTAACCGACTAAGAATCGAAATGGAAAAGTCTGAAAAAATCTAAATCGGTATCATTTAACTACTAATATGAAATTTCAGTTTGCAACGTAATGTAATTCAACCTTGGTTAACTCGCTAGGAAAATGGAGGGACTGTGCAATGCCATTTGCCGTGAAACCTTCATCAGGTATGAGTTTCCGTAAACCAAGCATGTCATACTTGATGAAGTTCACAACTTCGAGCAGCGCTCTGGCACAATTTCCTGGTATGAGAAGGCGACAGCATGATCCTGGCAGACCCGGTCACTTTTGGCGTTTTATTGACATCTTCCGAAAAAGACACGATTTTCCCTCTGGTACCCCTGATGAAAGCAAACAACGGCCGCAATTTAGGTTACGAAAGTCTTTCGAAACTCAACGAAGATATTCAAAGGTGCCAAAAAATATTTTGTCGCTGATGATTCGAAAGACGGGGTTGAGATAGGGCATGACTTTGATGGAGACGATGTACAGAAAATATCTTATTCAGAGAGCGAAACAACCGAACTGGATGTTCTCCATACTACGTTGTACCAGCTTTTGAAAGAGGGGTACAGTAAGAGAGACATCGCTGAATTGTTTTCGAAGAGTGACAACATTCCTTCCGAAAAAAGGCTTTCTGCTAAGTTGAATGGTTTGTCTTTTAGGTCTGCAATAGACTATGATTCTGAAAATATTGTCATCAGCACGGTTGATCATAAGTGCAGTGGTCTGGAAACTCACGAATGTATACACGCCTCCGTATAGACGCCACAAAGATTCTTTCATTTACGGTGCAGTGACACGTGCCATGGTAAAACTCGTCATTATACGATACAAGATACATCGAGAGAGTCATTGAGGTTGTGCATGTAATTGTCTACCTCGATTGCCTGATGGGCATTTGTGCCAAGTCTAGAAGAAACAACAGCGCAAGCTCAGAAGAAATCTGCGTTGGTACTTTTATCTACTTCGAAATAGGTTGTCATCTTAGTGCTGCTAATAATTAAATAGACGAACTCCGGAATTTGAGCTTTTTTAGAAAACACTTTTCACGTGAATGAATGAGTAAATGATGACAGGGATCTTGTTTACGAAGAGGAGATATCAATAGAAGGTAGTTCTCAACTGTAAGAATGTTGTAAATCTTTTTGATATCTTTGAAGATAAATGTTTTTATCAGCTTATTTTACATAGTTAAAGGTTTGTTGCAACGTATACGTTTATCACTGAAATATTGTGGTTTTTGAAAAAGAATTGTTATTAGCTTGTTTGTCAAATATAAACCGGACTCCTAACACTAGCTGCAAAACGAATTTAATAAAATGTATGAATGGTCTGTAGTGTCAGTTATTTATGAATATCTCCATGATGTGGATTCTCGGAGGTAACACTGGCATAACAGAGGCTTAATTAAAGAAAACTGTAAAGGGGCGGGAGTGTACTTGGTTTTCAAGGGAAGATTTTGCTTCATGAATGAGAAATTTTTTTATTGTGAAGGGTGAGGGGCCCCTTACGGAGTTCCTATGTCAAAATCGAGTTATGAGTAACATCTCACCAATTAGAATCGTTATACAGACGAAACAATGCAAATTATGATCTTTTACAAAGTCCACATTTGTTTTAGTACCTGTTCTTCAATCCGAGCTACTGTTTAGATGATCTCGGGTCAAAAACAATCCAGATCACCGATTCGTATGACAGCACCTCTACCGATGATACATACAAAGAGAGGATAATGCAACCTTTTAATGATAATGTACCGAATCTCTTTCAATGTTTGCAGAACGCCATACTTTGACGAAACAACGAAGAGCCCCTCGGAGATCAGTTCGTCGCGAAATTTTGTTCCAGCTTTGACATATTTTCGGTCAACGAGAAACTGGAAATAAAAGGACTCTTCAACCTTTGTATTCGAACTCACTCGAAATATCCATCTATCAATCATTCCCCGTACAGCAACACTTCACATAACTTCTTTAATTAAAAAATTTGTAAATATATGGTTTCTTTTTTTTGCTCGAATAGAGTTCAGTAGCTTACTCAGAAAATCAGGAGAATAAGTCCAGAGACAAGTTTATAGTTATCTCGAAAACAAAACATTTGCTCCCGTAAAACTCAAATGATAGCTAATCCGTGGGTAGTATGGGTCATATAAGAATCCTAAGGTTCTCTTGCTACACAGTAACCCATCGAGTAATCTGTGCACGTACTAGGGTTTCCCCCCAGGGCGAAAGAAAAGGTAGTAAATTGGTATACCCTCTATGAAATAAAAAAGAAAGGTAAATTGGTAGGCCAAATAGAATAATAATGACTGATAACAACCTTATGATAACAAGTTGCAACGTCCATTAACTCTTTACACCCTGACATCAGTAAACATATTATCCATACTGTTCTCAATAATTTTCCTAAGGTGCTGCTAAGGAGAATTTGTTTAACAAAGTAGAGCTTTTATCATTGCTGATCATTTCCATTTTTCTTGTGACCTTTGGGGTTGATATTGTAAGGAGAAATTAGATGCTAGTCACTCTTAGTGTTAAAGGGTTAAGAGCAAAGTACGAGTAGCCTTAAAAATCAGAGTTAACTGTTTAAAATAGTCGATCAAGTTGCTGAAAAATCAAGGGATTTCAGTCGTGGAAGAATTTATACCCCGGTGATATTTCTAACAAAGATCACTCGATATAAAGAATATATTTTCGTGCCCCTCTTCGGGCTTAAATATTCTTCCCTGCGGATAGACATCCGCTTAAGTAAATTAAAGATGTGTGAGATTGTTAAAGATCACATTGATTTTGGTATCAATCTTAAGAAAGCCGAGATTATCAGCAGAAGCTATTAATCAAATTATATTTGGTTCAACTGAGTATAAGCTCTCCATATATACCTTAAAATGTCTTTCAGTTTGCGACTTTCTAAGACGTTTTGCGATCAACTGGACAGAAAATTCACAAATCATGTTTCGCGGTGCACAGATTAATTGATTTATTTATTCGTTCCATTAACGCTGTGTCTTTGTCGAAACACAACTCCAAGGAAAGAATATTATAAAAAAAAAAACAAATCTAAAGCTTTCAAGATTGCTTGTGCATTTGCATAGACAGTAAATCATAATCTTACCGGGCGAAACCCAAACCAGATACGAGAAAAAAAAACATCTGCTTCACTGACTAAAAGACTAATCTGTAGGCAAGTTATCGAAGCTCCTCTTCAGTTCTTGTAAGATTTTCTGCGTTGCATAAATGCCTCGCTGATTTTCCTTTTTACGTTTAGGAAGTAGTACTTCGTGGAAAGATGGAAATTGAATCACAGGTGTAAAGATTTTCCTTTTTTTAAAAAAATGATTTCGATGATCTCGAGACGAGCTTTTGTATTGGATTTCAATCTTAATTAAAATGATTCACATCAATACAAACGTAGTTGCTGAATATAAAGAGATTCTCCAAGCTCTTTATCGTGAAATATAAAGCTTATTGTCGGGAGGCTATACGGGGACTCTTCCTTCTCAAAGACGTGTGACTCTTGTTGTGAAAAGTTGTCAATTCAGCGGCAAGTCCTGCAGACATCTATTTGAATGAGTCTCAGGATGGAAACAAATTTTGAAAGGATGGAGCTTATTTTTGCTTTTACGTTTTACAAACGGATTAACCGCTTTTGTTCACTCCTAGAGATGAATTATATTAGCGATTTCACACTAGAAAAATACGTATTTCTTTTCTATTTCGTGTCATGATGACCTCAGCAAAAAATTATATTTACCGTGATAATCGAATCCTACAAATAAGCAGCGCATTTATCTTAATAAAATCTTTGAGAATGATATATATTCTTTACAAATGTAAAATTGAAGCATTTCCATGCATCACGTAAAGAGAGTATATATCGTGAGTAAACTACTCGATTCCATGCAACAATTAAATATATGTTGCATGTGAATGTGAGACTAATGACAAAATGTAAATTTCGTTTAAAGAAAAATGTTTTTTCTGAACTGAATTTAAGTCTCAGTGACACTGTTTAGCAATATAGTGTTTTTTCTCTCGTATGTTGTCGAAAAATGAATCAAGTCTCAGTATTGAGTATTTTTCTTTCGTTTCATGGAGCTTTAGTGCTCTCCATTCGAGCTCTCATTCGAGAAGGATTTAAATTTCAATTAAAACAATTTACATCACGATAAACTAGGAGGCCAAAGAGCCTCTCAGCTGTTTACTACGAAATGTAAAGCTTATATAAGGTTTAGTTCAGAGCTTGCACGTTTGGTGCTTCTTCATTAAGATCTACCGAGGACTCCTTATGTCTAAAGATGTCAATTCAGTGTCGAGCTTTTTAAAGATTCTCATTCAAGTCTCAAGAGGAAAGGGAGTGCCTAAAATGTGTCATTTAATTTGCTTTTAAGTTTTATGACCGGATAAACCCTTCTCATTTAAGACTACAGATGGCTCAGTTCAATATAAAGAATGTGCCTTGAAATGTATCGCAGGAAAAGGTAACCAACAAAGCATCAAACGCTTTCTATCTTTCGTTTTCTCGTGCTAGAGCCAGGGAGTCAAATTTCACTCTACACGCGAGGTCAATTTAGTGTTCAAAAAAGATGCTCAAAGCCAGCGTAGGTTTAATTTGCATCTCTATTGATAAGCATTGAGCTCGATTTGTTTTACTAAATGTCTTTCGTGCAAATAGATGGACAAGCACAAAAATGCCATGTTCATGAAAATACAGTTAAATTTGAATCTCTCCGAGTTTATCCTATTTTCTGTCGTTTATTTGCGATACAATTGTATTCTATCATTCCCAATGGCGGTATTGATGTCTCAGTGTACATTGCCTCTGGTGTTTTGTGCTATTTTGGGCAAACATAATTGTGGACAGGAGGTTGGCATTTCCTAATGAAGAAAAAAATATCCGAAAGCCTGGTTCACGGGAAAAGTTTCAAGAAAATTCATTGCAGCAAAAAGTGTAAAGAAAACTTAACGTGATCCAAAACAAATTATCTCGAACGTGGAAACATCCGGGATGTGCCTTATGATGCACGAGCAAAGCGAGGTGTCCAGTGGAGGTTAGGGTTATAATTAACAATTGGTTCATACGTCAGTGTGCGTTCATCGAGATATGAAGCAGGCGGGAAGTTTGGAGAAGAAGAAAGATGCGTAAGAGTTGCTCGAGGCGAAGCCTCGAGCAACTCTAGCTTCTTGAGTGCTACCAAAACTTCGCAAGTGCTTCATATCTCGATGAACGCACAGCTGACGCATGAACCAATTGTTTTATAAGAAAATTTTTTCCCAAGGGATTTGTTTGCTGACGTCATGAGCGTGCACAATAGGAATATGAAGCACGCTCGCGCAATTGAATTTGATTAGACAAATTTACTAGCTATGTTATAAATTGAATTGACAAGTACTATTCGACGAAACAAACATCACTTCGAATATAAACAAATTTTGTTATTGAAACACCTGTTCTAGAGGCTTGAGCTACAGTTAATGCAATAAACAACTCATTCAAAGATTCCGTAGACAATGAGTCTACCCCAACTTCAGCGCTATTTGAATTAAAAAGTTCGCGGCATGCGGGAACAGCTGAACAATGAAGAGTTTGTTGAGCAGAAGATAAATTACACCGCGAGAGCGGAATATCTTCTCGCAATGCTTTTGGACACGATTCGTCTGAGTAGACGCCACTTAGCAAGCTACGACGGAGTTTATTTCATATCTTTATTGTTATAAAATATAGCTGTGAACGAACATGTTATTTGCCGAATTCCTGGAACGAGAAAAGCATGCTATGCACCTTGACAATAAAAATAGCCAAAAATAACGTTTCAGAAGATTCCCTGTGAAAAAAGCAAGCACTATAGTCTTTTAGTCCAGGTGAAAAATTACATAATTTCAGTCAGATTTTTATTTTGCTCGACAAGTCTTGCGTGCATGTTGCTTTTTCTGAGTAACACGCAAGCTTCAAACTATGTTGTGGCTCGCAAAAAGTTTTGATGGATCATTATGTTTTGTTTACCTGTCAATTGAACCAGTAAAGTGGTTTTTCAATTACCGCGAAAAAGGAAACTAAGCTATTCATATTTATCCCCTTGTGTTGGTTGGACATAACTCGCATTTTGGTAGAGAGGTTGTCGGTCACTAATTGTAGATAAAGCAAGCCAGCCCAACTGAGTTGCTAATTCAAGGACAAAGACACTTTAGTGTGACTCCACTCATGCAAGCCTTTGTTTTCCCATATAAGAATTCCGATTGGCAGAATTAGAACCGTGCAGGGCTTAAAAGGGGATTCTGAGTCATCGATAGAGCTCTTCACGGCTGTTCAACAGACTGACCACGGATGCTTGTCGATTAGTGGACAAAAAACATCTGGTTAGAATTGTGTGTTTAAAAGTGAGAGTACAAAGAAAAACGAGACAATACAAGGCGCGCAGGACATCGTGAAATTCTGAATTTGAACGAAGAAACAAGTTATTGAATTGCTTTAGGGGGAACCCCGCCGCGACTCGGATTCGATTCACAAGCTAATTGAAATTTGCGATCACATTGGGACGTACTGTGGCCAACGCGGACCTTTGAATCGATTATCCGTGTAAAAAATGGCTATTCAAACAGAATCGATGACAAAACCGCTCAGCGAAGCAATACCTTTGGGTATCCTTGGCGTTTTAATTACGTTGGAAAATCTCCTGGTCTGCTTTCTGGTGTATCGCTTCCGCAAATTGCGAACTTTCACAAACGGTTTTATAGTGTCTTTGGCCCTTTCAGATATCCTCTTTGGTGTTGTGTTAATTCCAGTGAACATAGCGGACCAATCCAACCCTGCCAGAGGATATCTGGTGTCGCTTATTCTTTTTGCGAACGTTACCAATTTGTTTGCGGTAACGCTGGACCGCTATTTGGCCGTTATGAACGCGCTGCGATATTCTTACACGATGACTAGACATTTTGTCAAAATCTTGCTCACGGCCTGGATTTTACCTATTCCACTGAGCCTTCTACCGTTGATCTGGGGCAACGAGAAAGGTACGACTGCAGAAAAAGTCTATCTGTTCTTCATTGTAGGCGGTGTTGTAGTTCCTTACATTTTCATCCTGTTCGCCTACATCAAAATCTTCCGTGAAGTCGCGCGACAGATAAAGAACCTTGCAAAACTTGCAACTTACGATAATCAACAACAGACTGCTCGCGAAGGTAAACGAGTCACTGGCGAGGGGCGCGTCGCTAGAGTTTTCGCTATGATAGCAGGTATCTTCGTTATAAGCTGGATGCCTGTGTTCTTCATGACCGCCGCGGATGCTTTACAAAGAGACGATATCATTCCACCTGTACTCGGGACAGTTTCGTGGTACACCATGACAGCAGGGTCGCTGTTGAACGCCGCGGTGTATGCGTTTTTCAAGCGCGACTTCAGGAACGCGTTTCTGCGTCTTTTCCGATGCCGCACGGTTTCTTTCGGTCGACATGGTTCTGAGGAGGCTTTCACTAAAGGCACATCACTGAATTGAACGAAATATTGGCGGTTTTGTTTTTAAATTTCTAATTGTCGTGCTGTTTTTTTGCATTCGAATTTGATGTTACTAAGACTCGATATCAATATTTCGTTTGGTTTTTTGCGATCCAGGGTGTTGTATTGCGCTCACGCGGCATAAATCTTTAAAAAGTCTTGTTTTTTTCTTTCCAGAAAAGAAAAATATTGAAGTATTTGTGTTACAGTTTTTGACAGGGCTGGTGACACCTTGACTCCCCATTAAGCTTTTTTGAAAGGAATTTAAAACTCAATATCAATTGTGATTTACTTTGAAATCATTCGTGTTTTAGATAATCAGAAGCAAAACACAGTTAGAAGCCCACATATTAGCACGATTTCTCTAAAAAAAGAAATACAGTTGCGAAATCCAAGATAGTTTTTTATTTTTGTAAAGAGTATTTAAAAAGCCTGTTAAATAGCCTTTGAACTGACATTTTAGTAAAAATTCGCTAGAATATTAAAATCTGTAATGTCAACTGTAGCTAAGCTACAAAAGAACCGCCGACTTAAAAGCTTGCTTTTTAATACAAAAATCAATACAGCATGTTCATGAAATAAATTGAGTTGGAGAAAGGTGGCATTGTGTATTCTGGCAAACAAACAAAAGTGAATTATTTGCTCATATACGGCGAGAAAATGCTTTGGAATCAGTACAGTTGACTTTAATAAATGATTGGCAAGGATTTGCCATGGTGCGAGATTAACTGGGATTTTTCAGCTCTCTCTGCAAAGGAGGCCTCAATTACTTAATTATCTCTACACACTGAAATGTTAACGTGATTAATTTGGGGGGAATTTTTTTGTGTAAGAGATGTCAGAAAATGAAAATTATGTATTGTCTTCATGTCAGGTTCACTGTATGATTTCTTTCCGCCAAAAGCGAATAATTTTAATGAGAATGCTAATTGAGATGCAGCTGAAAAGCCGTTGACTAGATCCACATTTCACTTCACAATTTCTTTGGGAAATGAATTTAACCAAGAATCTGCCCATATCACCCTGCGTTAAATCTTTTGGCGGTTTCCCAGACAAGTTACAACGCCTGTTTATGAATCAATGATTCCCTGTCGATAATCGAAAACCAAAGTATTGAATAGTCTAAGGAAAAAAGAATGATGAGTACCTGACAATGAAAAATTACTTCAAGAAATACTTTTCTAGAGACTCACATTTTGACATGTTGTTGACCCAATTTGTCACTTGAAATGCATATGGTAAAGAGATTTTAGTTGGGCAAACATTTGGCAGTACGCCGGAATACATGTCTTTCGATTGCAGATATTGAAAAGATATCACAATTTGGCATATCTTGGCAAATCGCAAGAGGTTAACAGGCGACACCGCGAAAAATCGCTGTATAATTTTTTGTGTCATATCTACATTTGACCTTTTGGAGACTTTGTGTCAAAATGATTGTGAAAGCTATTTTTCATTTTTTTTATTTGTGTAGAATAAAGTAAATAAAAGCTATGGATATTCCTTTTGACCAGAGATGCAAAATCCCACACCTACTTGTTTTTGAGCATAAACGATGCCCGTTTTGGAGGGAAATCAAATTAACTTTAGGTTGAAACGAACTCGCTGAAATCGGTGTGCGCCATCTCGAATGCTAGTCAAGTTTGATATTCTTTGAACAAAAACCAAAAGTATGTCTGAAAATTAAATCTGACACGTTCTAAAAAGGAAAAAAGTCATCCCCAATCTACAAAAGGCAATGAAATTGTTCTCTCGTAGAATTAAAAAACGGGATGTAGAGGTTCCATAATCATTGAGATACGGATTTCCATATGGACGGCTTATTCTATATTGAAGCGTACTAATTACATAAAGATTGAATTAAATATATTTACCATTATTCAAGAAACGGCCAAAAAAAACCGCCAAAGAGAAAATAACTCACACATTTTCCAAGAAAAGAATTTTAATTTATCGCTGGGGATTTCCATGAAGATTCTCGACTTCTGTGAGGGTGTTCCAATACCTCCCCGATAACTGTTGTGGTTTTTTGTAAAAGGTTTACAATTTTGTTCTCTTATTACCGGTGTTATGCAGAAAGAAAAATTATCTTTGTGGATTGAAAAGATAAACAAAAAACGCAAAAGTCCTGTGTGACTAGCGGCAGCCGTTTTTTGTTTGGAATGTAAACAATCCAGTTGTAATTAAGATGAAGTGTGTCTGATATGGGGAGGAAAGTTTCCAATTCATTATGATGACTAATGTGAAGGGATCTTGAAATGTGCTGGTCTATGAAAAAGCGACTTTGGTACTTCTGTCATTAATATCTTCCTGGGTCAATCTGTGATTTCAAAATTTTGACAAAAATAGATCTTAAAACTCTCGGCATTACTGCTTTTCTTACAAATTCACACGAAACAAAAATCTGGAAAAACGATTCAAGGAGGGGTGCACGTTGTTTTGTCGCCCATAAAATGCTCTCAGCTTCTCGCCAGTAAGTATCATGCTGACAGGATAGCAAAACGCTTATGAAGATACCAGAATAATAAACTAAACGACGGTATCAAGTGGACAAACATGTCAACATCACTCACCAAAATTCAACATTGTCTCACAGTAAGCATAAATTAAAGCGAGTAGCATACGACCTTTTAAACACGAACTACTTCCGTATAAGGTCACGAAAAGACCATGCCATACAGATAACGCTGTTAGACATAAAAAATTTTTTATGAATTTTCTGCAAAAAAGAGTATTAAGAAACAGAAGGAGAAACGGTGTAGTATGATAAGGGATCATAATCGTCCGTTTTCCCCAAAAGCCGTTTGTAAAACGCCCCGAGAATACTCGATCCATTTACTGCAGAGAAAATATTTTAAGCTATAAACTAAGGAAATATTGTAATCTCATAATTGCTAACTCGTCTCGGATGAAGAAAGTTCTTAGAGTTTGGATTTCCTGTGAGATTTCTGACATTCGTGAATTGATCTTAATTTCAAAGTAATTTAATTTTTGAAAATATAGAAAATGTTATTGTGAAAAATAAAATCCCTGTAGTACATTCCTACCGTTGAAATGATATGAAGACAGGTCAAAAGCTATTCGAATATGGAAGATTAGGAGCTAAAAGCAAAGTTAATTGCATAGATCACCCACACTTCGAACTAAGATTTAGATGAAAAGAACTGAAGTCAGGGAACTCTGACTTTGAAAAATCACCGCAATTTCAGATATAATATCTTATATAATATCTAAGATATTATATAGATATAATATCTTATAAAGCTTTGGCTAAAAAAGAAAAAATTGTTAATACCTAATGAAGACAAATCATGGGCCATCCGGATATGGAAGATTAAATGGAAAAACCAGAGTTAATTGCATAAATCACCCCCTCATAGAAATAAGATTTAAAAGAAGAGAATGGAACTCTGAAAAGCATCACGAAAAGTATCCGCCTGATAAAACTCGGAATAGTGTGTTTATTAGACGACCTGTTCGGACAAGGTGTTTCCATATTGGATGTGATTGATGTGGTTGCTGTAAGCCTGATAACACTTTCGTTAAGTATAAGAATTGCACTTCAATTTAGAGAGCACTCAGTCGAATGATGAATAAGTCATTCAGCGTACTCATTCCATTTTGTGGAGTCTCTGATTAAGCCGCATGAATAATAAAAAAAAAAGGATAAGTAATTTCCAGATCTTAAAACTGTTACAGTAGTATCACACAGCACAGAATATAGAATATAAACATTCATTCAGGAATTAGAAAACGAATGTGAAACGGAACACGGATCGAGAGAAAGCAATGGAATATGACTAACTACGAAATGTTAGTGGTGAAGGCCCTTTGGGCCAATTTCATGGTGTCGCAATCTGCAAGATCTCAAGACTTCATTGAATAATTATTATTCACTAATAGCTTCAACTCTACCTTAACTTTATCTCAGTTGTTGAAAAAGTTAAGTGGAAGCACTAAAAGAAGATGCATCAATACCCAGAGCTACTGACCAAAGTGCTTCCAAATAGAATATTCTTCTACCCTGTAAAGCGTCTAACGACCCACAAAAACTGGAAGGAGCTTCGATTAAAAAAAACGGTTAAATTACAATGAAATTGGCCTGGCACTCCCTGTTATTCAGCCAAACTAATTTTCGTCATCAAATTATATTCAATTGTAGATTATTTTCATATTGCATGGGAGTGAACTGGCTTAGTGCAGTGAAACAGACCTTACGACCAATTCGAAATTTCCTCTCCTAATTGAAAACCGTAATGTTAAAATCATTTTTTAAAGTGCGCTTAATACAAGAATAACTGGTCTGGGGATCGATACTGATGATAATCTTTAGAACCACAACGTAGAGTAAAAAAAAAAAAAAAAAACCTTCCCTCTTACACTGCAGGCAAACGAAGTGCTTGCTCCAGAAAAGCGCGGCATTCAAATTTCAGCCTGAGGTTTTTGCCACCTCCTCTACTTATCAACTATTAATAAATATATTCCCCTGCCCATAGTTTTAGCTTAGCTATGAAAGGTCTAGGTTGCCTATCTCAAAATGACCAAGAAAAGAAATGAATATGACATATGAAACAAGGAAAGAAAAGTAGATATGCAGCGCTGTCGACAAGATGAAGTATCGTGTGACGTTTGAGTACCTGTGAATTTTTTCCATTCATATCAGCCGGATGAACCAGTTTTAAAATCCCTGGAAGGGGTTTTGTTCTGAAAATTGGAAAAAGATGCTTCAACCAAAGTCTTATTAAAGAAACAACAGCGTACTGAAAATACAAAGGTAGAAAAACAACAGGAGCAGTTGTGATCCCATTTTTACTGAGAGAGCACTATAAGATTCCTATCAGTGACAGTGTGATTTTTGCTTTTAAACGATGTCTTTCAGTAATTTCTAGATTCCATTCTTCATGAAATAGAAGGAGATAAAGTGAATAGCTGTTATCAAAGTAAGCGATCGCTTAATCGCCAAGCCACACGGCTATTCTTGACTTCTGCAAAACTACGATACAGTTGTCAGGATAAGCTGTAATAAATTAAATAAAGCTGATATAGGCCAAAAACTCGTATACAACTGAAAACTTGTCAGGTCTCTTTTTGGGCGAGCAAGACCTAGCAGGTGGAAAAATAAATTAAAGAAAATTCTAGTTACAGATGAAAGAAGGGGTGGCGTAATATGCTAAATTCTGAAAATTAGAAAAAGCTTTTAGCACAAGCCAATTTTAAGATGTTTACAGCTTCAATCTAAGGTGCTTTTTATGTTAATAATTTATTACCACCTACGAAACTCTAACGTTCCAAACAACGCATTTCAGAAAGGGCGTTCTTCCGTTTCAGTTTAATGTGAATTTCATTTATAATCTCATATACTCTGCAGATACACCAAGATAGAGAGCTAAGATTCTGCGAGAGAACTGCGCAAAATTTTGTTAAAACGGATAAATTTTGTAGAGGCTTAAATAAGCCGAACAGATCAAACAAAAGTTTCAATCGCAGAGCAATGTACTTTAGACGACTACGATAAAAGAATTTTATTTCAATGATATTTGTTTATACTAAATGTCGGAAAACATTTAGTTTCAAATTGAAATTTGTGTGAACGTTTAGTATTTTATTTTTATTTAAATCATATGGAAATATCTCGACGCATTTCTTATAATTTGAAGCATATGGTGAATAACACTTTTTTGGACTCACCGACTCTAGTCTAAATTAAATTTTACGGCGTCAGGCATACAAAAGTGCTTAATTAAAACTCCGTAAGGTACTAAGGTCTTTATTCGTCCGGAAGATAATTTTTTTTTCTGGAAGTTGAGTTTTAGAAAAAAAAACAAAGGAAACGAAAGAAATTACAG